>NC_082735.1:23847943-23977943 GCF_030144855.1 Hypanus sabinus | reverse complement strand
GGCTAACCGCTTTGCTACTGTGCTGCCCTGTTTTTGGGCTGCTATCCTTCTGGATGTGACTCAAATCTCACTGGCCACTGAATCAGTCCAGGAAGCTGCTACTGAACTGTCATATTCCTCATTGTGGCATAGTAGAAGAATTTCACTGTCTTTGATCTCAACGAAGAGAAGAGGCCCTTCTGGCACTGGGATTATCTGCGGGCAGACCTGGGCTGTACTCATTTAGCGCTCCCTTCAGTAACATAATTCCAAGTTCAAAGTGAATTTATTCTCTAAGTACGCACTATACACTACCCTGCGATTCACTTTCTTGCAAGCATTCAGAGGAATAAAACAGAATCAATTAAAAATTACACACAAAGTCTGACAATGTGCAAAAGAAGACAAACAGTGTAAATAAAAAAATCAAACACTAAATAAATAATATTGAGAAAATGAATTGCAGAGTCCTTGAAAATGAGTCTAGAGATTGTGAAATTAGTTAGTGCTGAGGTGAGAGAAGTTATCCACGCTGGTTTGGGATCCTGATGGTTGAAGGTAGTATTGTTCCTGAACCTGGTGTTGTAGGGCCTATGGCTTCTGTACCTCTTTCTCTTCACTAACAGGAAAGGCTTTCACTTAATAAATACGCAAATCATTAAGGATCATGAGGGGCCTTTTATGATGGTAAATACCACGTTTCCCAGCAGTTCCTACGAGGTGGTGTCTACTACCTGATAGCTTCAATAGTCAGCTCTGCCCTGATGGATGGATTTTGGAGGACAAGAGCTACTCTCTGCTTCTGTGGCTTCAGACTGTTCACACTCCAACCACATAAGCCGAGCTTCACCCTTCTAAGTGAAAGCACAGTAGTGGAGGATTACTGCTGGCCTTTTGGCAGTCAGATACTGCCGCCCTATAGGATGCAGCCAAGAGTGGTGGGGACTTCATCGTATTCGGCTGCATGCTGTGTAGGGCGGGCAAATCTGGTAGCCTGGCCCTCTGCCTTCTGGCAAAAAGAACACAGAGGACCAGGGGGCACACGACGAAACCCAGCAGGAGGTGGTGGAGCAGACAAGGGCATGAAGGGAGAAGAGAGAGACTTGGTAGAGAGATGCTCTTGCTGATCACAGTCAGAATCATCGTCCACGTGATTCTCTCAATACTCCACGGCCTCTTCAGTGAACTTCCTAAACTTTGATATTGATCTCCTCCGGACTGTTGCACTGTACTGAAGCCTGAGGGTCAGTGACAACAGCAACTCAAGTCCTGCCAGTCAGATTACCATGCTCTTCGGGCACCGGCGTGACTGAAGCTTGCTTGAAGCAGATGGATACTAAATACTGCCGGATTGAGAGGTCGAAGATATCTGTGAACACACCAGCCATCTAGTCGGGACAGCTCTTCAGTACTCGACCAGGTGCTCCATCTGGAAAGGATGCCTTCTTTGGCTTCAGTGGCTTGAAGACATGTCATCTTCAGATATTGAGACCAAAGGATCGTCAGAAGATGTTGAGGTGTGCGATGTTCCTCCCTGTTCTGGTGGTCAAAGCTATCATAGAAGGCCTTGAGCTCATCTAGAAGCGAAGCTCTCTGCCCCCATGTTGCTAGATTTAACTTTGTAGAGGTTATGGCATTCATACCCCGCAACGGTGGTCGAGTATCCCTTACTGGCTGGTGGGACTGAAGATCAGAGGGTGAGTAGGACTGAGAGTTGACGTAGGGAGGCGTGAGAACCAATAGTGTTGAGGACTAGGGAAAGTGTCAGTCTTTGTTTAACATCAGAATCTGGGTTTGACGTAGCACAAAGGGCTGGGTGAGATGTGGATCTGTTGGAACCTGGAGATAAGGTAACGTGGCTGGACAGGAATCAATCATCCTGGGATGGGAAGGAGCCAGATGAGAGGGAACACAAAGAAAGCAATTAAAAGGAGAAACTATCTGGAAAATGACGGAAGCCTTGCTTGGAAGTTCCAACAGTGGACCAGGAAAAGCAAACCCCTCCAGAATGCACTCCACCAATGGGGCCTCCTTCTTTAGGGAGCCCAGGTTCAGGAACAAGAATTTTGCACAGGGAGCATCAGAATGTGATCACCATAGCTCTTGCCATCTTTGTTCATGGCTGGCAGGTGCACAGAGGTCTGGAATCCAATTCCTGGCAGTGCATTACCAAGCTGCAAAGCATTTCAGCCGTCCGCAAATTATTGTGCTGTGAATTCAATGCCAGCCTGTTGCGCTCACACACGCAAACAGCCTTGTTGAAGGTCATTGCGGAGCTTGCTGAGTCCCCCAAAAATATTGATTGAAGCAACACGCACAAAATGCTGGAGGAACTCAGCAGGCCAGGCAGCTTCTATGGAAAAGAAGTACAGTCGACAGTTAGGGCCGAAACCCTTTGGCAGGACTGGAGAAAAAAGAAATGAGGAGTAAATTTAAAAGTTGGAGGGGATGAGAGAGAGAAACATCAGGCGAAAGGTGAAACCGGGAGTGGGAGTGATGAAGTAAAGAGCTGGGAAGATGATTGGTAAAAGCAACAGAAGGATTTTCCATCCCCTTCTCCCTCTCTCACATTACATCCTTGCCCAATCATCGCCTCCCTCTGGTGCTCCTCCCCCTCTTTCTTCCTTCCATGACCTTCTGTCTCTTTCACCAATCTTCTTCCCAACTCTTTACTTCATCCCTCCCCCTCCCAGTTTCACCTATCAGCTGGTGTTTCTCTCTTCCCTCCCCCCACCTTTTAAATCTACTCCTCAGCCTTTTTTCTCCAGTCCTGCCAAAGGGTTTCGGTCCGAAACGCCGACTGTACTTTTTTCCACAGATGTTGCCTGGCCTGGTGAGTTCTTCCAGCATTTTGTGTGTGTTGCTTGGATTTCCAGCATCTACAGATTTTATCTTGTTTGTGGAAAATAAAGATTGAGTCAAGTTTCTTTGATGCTGGTGCTGAATTTTTGGATCTCTTCTCATGACACTAAATATTTTTGGTAGCATGACTTTTAACTATCAAGAGACCAGGCATGTTATCTATGTGGCCCTAAATTAGTTATTGCGGTTATAGTGAGTGGCAATATGCACCACTATTCAAACCTGCTGCTGTTTGTGTTTTGAGGAATAAATCCACAGGGTTACAAGGGATAAAATGCACAGTTTGTTTCCAGAGCATAGACTTCCTGATGGGTTTCACCTTCAGAAGGATGAGATGAGAGGTGCCTCAACAACCTCTCACTCTGTGTTAGGAAGACCAAAGAGCTGATTGTTGACTTCAGCAGGAAACCGGAAGTCCATGAGCCAGTCCTCATCAGGGGATCAAAGGTGGAGACAGTCAGCAACTTTAAGTTCCTCGGTGTTGTAATTTCAGTGGATCTGTCCTGGGTCCAGCTTGTCAGAGCCATTACAAAGAAAGCAGAGCAGTGTCTCTACTTTCTTAGAAGTTTGCTGGGATTCAGCAAGTTATTTCACACATTGACAAACGTCCATAGATGTATGGTGGAGAGTGTATTGACTGGTTACCTCACAGCCTGGGGTGCAAACACCAATGCCTTTGAAAGGACAAGCCTACTAAAAGTAGTGGATACCGCTCTCCTCACCATTAAGTATTGCTACATGGAGCATTGTCGCAGGAAGGCAGCATCAGGGACCCCTAAGCCCCAGGTCATACTCTCTTCTCATTATTGCTACAAGGAAGAAGGTACAGAAGCCTCAGCACTCACACCACCAGGTTCAGCAACAGTTATTACCCCTCAGCCAGTAGACTCTTGACCTTATGGATATAACTTCCTTCAACTGCACTTGCCCCATCACTGGTCTATTCCCACAACCTATGGACTCACTTTGAAGGACTCATCTTAAGTTCTCAAAATTGATTGTTTATTAATTATTATTATTATTTCAGCTTAAATTAATGAAACCTGGGGTATGAGCATAGCCCAACACACTTATTTCTCAATTGTTTTGGACTATTGGAACTTTTGGACTATTCTAGTGGTGTTTAGTATTGTGGCTTTCTAGAGATTTACATAGATACAGTTGGCCCTCTTTATCCACGGGTTCCGCATGCGCAGATTCAACCAACCACGGATTGGGAAAACCCAGAAGTTCTCTCCCCAGCACTTGTAGTTTGAAAATGTACAGACTTTTTCCCTTGTCATTATTCCCTAAACAATACAGTATAACAACTGTTTACATAGCATTTACATTGTATTAGGTATTATAATTAATCTATTTAAAGTATACGGGAGGATGTGCATAAGTTACTGCGGATCAGGAATCGAAAAAAAAATGGAAGTTCTCTAAGTCAGAACAGGTACATCCAGTATTATTTAGCGTCAGTTAGTAAAACGTTTGTCTTTGTATATAGTACATATTTTACCTTCCTATGCATATAAAACACTTAAGAAATGAATATATTTCAATAATTAAACCACTGCATTGCTTAGTAATAATTGTAGCTTTCATCAGGGCAGGGCCTTTCACATGCTCTATTATTCTCACTTTATCTTTTAAAATTGTTCCGATCGTTGACTGACTGTAGCCTAACGCTTTTTCAGTGACTGCTGGCATTTCACCTCTTTCCAATCACTTTATTATTTCCACTTTATTTTCAATCATGATCGTTTTCCAGACCAGAAGCACTGCGGGTGGCAGGTTCCGAGCTCCGCCGGGTCCTAAAGTCCACAGCACTGAGACAGGTTAAATAAGGTCCGGAGTCTGCCGGGTCCTGAAGTCCACCGACTTGAAGATTTGCGTTTTTTTGGTATCCGCAGGGGGTCCTGGAACCAATCCCCTGCGGATAAGGAGGCCGACTATATTACTGTCTAGGCCTAATTGTTGAATGCTATTGTGTAGTGACTTTGGGTTGATACCAGTTGTAGATTTTACTATAGGGACAGTGTATACTCTGCTCATGTCCCATGGTCTTTCAATTTCCTCTTTTAGTCAGCACATTTCTGGTGTTTTTCACTTATTAATTTCTGCATGCTATCTGTGTTTGGAATGACTACATCTATTACGTAAGTTGTCCTTGCTTGTTTATCCTGTAATATTGTATCCAGATGGTTATTATGGATCATCCTATCTGTGTTAACGGATTGGTCAGAATGTAATTTGTAAGACTGTAAAACTCGATCAGGTTTGTACTTATAGTAAGATATGGGATCTTTTATGAGTGTGTAATTCAAGGCAAGATTTTGGTGAATGATGTTTGCCTTTTGATTGTCAGACTTCTCATCTTTTTTTCCAGTCCTGGTGAAGGGTCTCAGCCCGAAACATCGACTATTTATTCCTTTCCATAGACGCTGCCTGACCTGCTGAGTTCTTCCAGCATTTTGTGCGTGTTGCCCTGGATTTCCAGCATCTGCATACTTCTTCGTGTTTGCGATCTATATCAGTTGTCCTTTACGTATTGTCATTACTATTATGAGTATTATTATTATTGTACTTTTTGTATTTGCATAGTTCGTTGTCTTTTGCACGTTGGTTGTTTGTCCATCCTGGGTTGGGTGCGGCCTTTTATTGATTCCATTATGCTACTTGGATTTAGAGTATGCCCGCAAGAAAATGAATCTCAGGGTTGTATATGGTGACATATATGTGCTTTGATAATAAATTTACTTTGAACTTTGAAAACCATGCTGTAGTTCCTGCTTTAATATCACTGAATTACTGAAAGCAGGCCAGCTTGAGTAGGTGTTGATAGTGTTATCAGAGCACAGTGATAGACAGCTTCAAGGTGCCAATCAGTCACACCTCCCAGCTATGCCGTCACAAGTGAGTCGCAGGAACCTCCTAGTCAGAGTTGGGTTAGCTGCTTGCTAATTACCTTGGCTTGGATACAAGGGTTTTAGGGCAGGATTCTGTGAGTCACTTCCTGTGCTTGTTGGGCCCCTATTCTTCCCTCGGCTCTGCCAGAGCAGTCAGACTTGAGCCTGCCTTCCTTGCAGACTGTATGTCAGGAGAAGTCCAACCACTTCACAAGCAGGAAAGAGCACAGAGAGCGATTCAAGCACTTACATTCAAAAGGAGCGCTTTGATCAGTGACCTGAATTCATTGCTGATATAGTTGGTAAGCGTCCAATTTTCTTTTCCTGTTTGAAATCTCCAGTCTACTGTAACTGCAGCTTGTGTTGGTTGCCTTTAACTCTGGAGCTGCATGCCTTTGCTATGTTTAAAGTTCGTTGAATGAGTCTTTTGCCCTCCAATTATCCTGCCAGATTGTGGTCTTCTGTTTGTATAAAGTCATTGAAATTATTGATAGTGTAAAGCAAGGCAAGAAACTAACAGCACACATTTTGCTTCCAGTGTCTCCCTAACTAAATGGGGAATGCAAATTTACAACTTCAGTCAAAGATTAGTCTCTCATTTTAAAATGGGTCAGGCTCCTGACCACTGCAATTACCCTATACTCCTTCAGGGCAAGTGGTCACATATTCATTAAAGTGCCTTTAACAGTAACAGAGAGCTCCAACAGCCTCTATACTAGAGACCGCAGAACTAGGCTACTGCTTTTTATGTTGTGATCCGCAGTCTGACTTTGTCCTCATCGAAGGAGCAATGCTTACTGTTCTGGACGGAATCAGCCACTGGGGAAAGGAGAATCACCGGGAGAGTTTCATGCAATTGTAATGTCTTTCTGTGAAGCTTGCAAGCTGGAAGTGGAGCAATATACATTAGCTTTCAAAAAACACAGGCTGATTCCTACAAGTACTAATCTCCTCAGCTCCCGTTATTTTGAGTCCTGTATTGGGTTACCAGTCCTGGAGCTTCCCTTGTCTTCTGAGAGCCAAAAGGCTGAAACAACGGATGCTTCATACAAGAGGGGATGAAGTGATGCCTACAGCGGGTCACATTGACCTCAAACAACAATCACCTTCTTGCGATGTTGACATGATGTTTTTTTTCTTTCCCTATAAACTTGAACTAATGTTGATTTCTGATACTTTGCACTCCAGATTAACTGTGTGGATTGTGAATTTTATGGTGAAAACAAGAAACACTGCAATTTTAGCATATAATTTCAAGATTTCAAATGGGAAAGTAATTAACCTGGAATCTTGAATGAAAACAGACCCCCTGATCATTTAAAGATGAAGGGAAACTGACATGTCATGTCGACCCAGTCAAAATAAAGGCAGTACCATATGGTCTGAGAATAATTAGTTTCCTGAAGCAGGACTTGTTCTTTGCTTTTAACAAGTTACAATTTACTAAACCAGGTCCACTTTACCATTTTCACACACAAGATTTCCAAAAATTCAGAGAGTTTCAAGTGAGATATATCTGCTTTCAAAGTGGGTGATTTACTGTACATGAGAGTGGACATTAGTGAAGATTCCTGCATCCTTCCAAGTATTTCAGACATCACTGTGGTAGTGGGGAGGTGGGGGAGCTGCTGTTGATATGGTATGAGTCTGTTGAAGCATGGGTTTACGTAAGCTTCCCTTGGGCACTATGTTAACGCACACATTAGCTGTGAGTGAGTGAAAGCTGCATTAAAGAAATGGACCTTGATGCTAATGTATTAACCAGTGCTCTGCCAGAAATGATTCAATCACTAAATGTCAAGCTGACTTAAAATGGATGTCACGTTATCTTAATTCATGAACAAATACGCAATCGCCCTTGGATCATGGAAACAAAATTAACCACATTTCAACAACATGTTTTATTCTGTAAAAAGTTTGTGCGGTTTGCTTAAACACAAGAGGTTCTGCAGATGCTGGAAATCCAGAGCAAAGCACACAAAATGCTGGCGGAACTATTTTTTGCAATTTTTCTTACTACCGAGATATTATTATAAAGAATTCGGAATAAAATACTGATAATCACAGACTCAATTTTGTAATAGAAACTACAGCTTTATAAAAAAAAGTCAGCAGATGCTGGCAATCCAAAGCAACACCCGCACACAAAATGCTGGAAAAACTCAGCAGGTCAGACAGCATCTATAGAAATTAATAGATAGACAATGCTTTGGGCCGAGACCCTTTGTCAGGACTGAGAAGGAAGGGAGAAGATGCCAGAATAAAAAGCTGGGGTTGGTGGGGGGGGGGGGGTGGAAAGGAGGCGAGCTGGAAGGTGATAAGTGAAATCAGGTGGGTGGGAATGGACAAGAGCTGGGGAAAAAGGAATCTGATAGGAGAGGAGAGTGGACCACAGGAGAAAGGGAAGGAGGAAGGAAACTTCAGCTTCTTACTTTTGCTTCTCAAACCAAGTCAGGTCGCTTTTATTGTCATTTTAACCATAACTGCTGGTACAGTGCACAGTAAAAACGAAACAACTTTCCTCCAGGACCATGGTGCTACATGAAACAACACAGAACTACACTAGACTTCAGCCCTACACGAGACTACATAAAGTGCACAAAACAGTGCAAGACAGTACAATAATTAATAAACAAGACAACAGACACAGTAAGGGGCAATCTATCTCTGTCTTTCCATGGGATATGTTTTATCTTGGGTGAGATATATTCTATCTCACACAAGTGACAAGTGCCATTGTTGAGCAGAGTTCAGGACTGCGGGCAAGGGTATTTGACCAAGGTGGGGGAGGGGAAATTAAAGTCAAGCTGGAAGATACCCTCACTTGTGTTTACATCTCAGTGGGGTGGCGAGATAGAAGTGAATGGCTAATCTGCGATCACTGAAATGAATAGTATTATCTACTTTGGCAGTATGCTTGCGAAATGTTTCATATCATAGTTGTGGGAACCTTAAACATTTTGTCTGAGCATTAAATCACTGGAAAATAATCCTCTTTTACATTCTGATTCATTTCTATTCTGATGTGCTAGTCCATGTCCTCCTCTTTTGCCAAGATGAGGCCACCTTCAGGGTGGAGGAGGAAGACCTTATACATGTCTGGGTAGCCTCCAACCTGATGGCATGAATATTGATTTCTCTTTCAGGTAAATAAATTCCACCCCCCCCCCACTTTTCTATTTCTGTCTCTGATCTTTTGCTTCTCACCTGCCTTGTACTTGCCCTCTGCATCCCCTCCTCCTCTTCTATGCTTAACTCATCTCTCCTATCAGATTCTTTCTTCTCCAACCCTTGACCTTTTCCAATCACCTGGCTTCACCAATCACCTTCCAGCTGGCTTCTTTCCCCTCCCCCTCCTTTTCATTCTGGTATCTTCCCCCTTCCTTCTCAGTTCTGAGGAAGGATCTCAGCCAGAGTGTTGACTCTTTACCCTGTTCCATAGATGCTGCCTTATCTGCTGAATTCCTCCAGCATCTTGTATATGTTTCACTTTTTTTTTCATTTTGCTGGCCAGACTTCCGAACACCACAAACATCGAGCAGCCAACACTAAGTTACAGCAATCCAAGTAACTAAATTCAACGTGTGTAGACTCATTTCAGCTGGATCCAGGATGTGACTTGCAAAAAGAGAAGGAACAACTTGAGTCCAAATAAAGATGATCAGGGGGCAAGTTTGTATATTTGATTAGAGAAACTGAGTTATCAGTTCAAGTCGCTCTGTTGTAGCTGTGAACAAGATCACCAGGCAGACACCGAAGCTAGTGCATGTCAAAGTGTTTTATTCAGCAGAAGTAAGCAGCAGGAACCATATTGAGACACTCTTGTAAGCTTGATCCAATCTTACACAACGTTTTATATGCTAAAGATATACAGGTCAATTCTACAGTAACAATGTGTCTACAATGCTTCCTTTGAATTGCATACAGTTTTTAAGCACTACCTTCTTTGCACCCACACTCCAGACACCCAAAATGAATGTGAATCAGCATTGTTTGATTTCCAATCAACTCCAGTCTGCAGCTCCAGGAACAGTATTGTTGAAAGCTGCTTTTTAAATTCAATCTACAATCCACGTTCAGGTCTGAAGATAGATCGCTGGTGAAATTTATATATGCTATATTCCCTAACTCTAGAATATGCCTGAACATTTTCATTAAATGATTACAATGAAAAGGACTTGAAATGTTAACCTTACACCTTTTTCTGTAGATGCTGACTGACTGCTGAGTATCTCCAGCATTTCTACAGTCTTCAGCTATTTGAGCATTTATATTATTTTGAATCTTATCAAGGTAGCATGTAATGTACACACACCAAAGAAAGTTCTGCTACTGTTTTTCTGACCATTTAATTCATTTCTGGGAAAAAAAGATTTTTTTTTTCAAAATATGCACTGAAAATATATATCACAAGATAGAACACATTATTCAGGCTCAGGCAGGGAAATTCAAGATAATGACAAGGTCCACTGTAGTCTTATTGGTCTTGTTGGCAGAGTTGTCTCTTGTCAGTCACCCCTTCGCTACATGGAAGCTAATAACCTCCCAACTTAATGTTATTTAAGCCATTATTGGTAATTCAGTTAGTAAAGTTGCTTCACAGGACTTGCGTTACTGCCTATTATGCCACTAGAGTTTGGGCAGCAATGAAAGTCCTCCATCTCTGAAGGTGTTCAGGGTTTCCTTTATCATGTCAGTACCTTCCTTTCATTTTCACTACTGTCAGTCATGCAAGTCCTGGGTGGAGACTCAGGAATACACTTGCAGTCTGATGTTGAAGGACTCTTCATTGCTGTTATACCAGTCAGGGTTGTTAGCCCTGAGTTGAGAACCCGGAACCTGGAGGATTGGTGGACCACTCTTAGTTTGGCCTCTACTCTCTGATCTGTTTGGCATGGCTGACCCTACCAAAAGCCAAAGCACAAGGCCCTGACTATAGCCAACATAGCTCCCCAGGTCATCAATGCACAAACGCCTGCAAACCACCACAAGGTTGTGGTCCTCTTGGAGGTTCATAGGACTTAATACAGAAATAACATTTTCACCAAAATGATAATTATGTAATTTTCATGTCATTTTTGCAGATATTCGTTTTCATGATATTATGCAGGGTTACTGTTTTTTTAAAAGGTCCTGGACATTTAAAAATGTTCAAAGTGCTGTTTCTGCTGCCCCCTTTAGATGAGTATTGTTGTTTTTCCCAGTGAAATGCGATGTTGGCAGGGTTGTGAATGAGCAATTCCACTTGATGTCCTTATGGAGTCAAAGAAGTGTCCTACTGAAAATAATTTCCAGATGCATGCTTTTTCCTTGCGAATACTACAGCAGAAGCAGAGATCGGATGTGCTTTAATTGTCTGGGTAAAAATAAACTCTGCACCTCCTGCTATTCAGTGTTACCTGATGATTAACAAGTGGCTCTGAAGCAGCTTCAGATCATCCTGCTTAGGAAGGTTCTTTATAATCATTCTAGTGTCCCTTGTGATTTGGATGTTGTAGGATGAAAATACTAAAACAATGCCCCTTCATTGATTCCAACTTACTTGAACCTAAGAATTCAACATGCTTTGCTTGCATTCACACCAACTCAACCAGAATGATAAAACTAAGAGAGAGCTCCTGACAGTTCTTTGGAACTCACTGGGCCATTGGGGTCTCTCTGTAGGTGGGTGACAATTATAACCATCCACAATCAATATAGAAGAACTACCTTACTTTTCATTTTCCTTTACTGTATCCTTAGATCCAGGGTTTCCAACCTGAGGTCCAAGGGCCCTTTGGTTGATGGTAAGGGTCCATGCCATAAAAGAGGTTGGGAACCCCTTGTCTTAGATGATAATATAATTGCAAAATTTCAGAGCCAGTCAAAATTCAAGTTCAAAGTAAAATCTATTATCAGAGTACATACATAACACCACATACAGCCCTAAGTTTCTTTTTCCTGCGTGAGTACTCAGCAAATCTATAGAACAGTAACTGTAAACAGGATCAATGAAAGAGCAAGAACATAGAAGAAAACAAGTATAAATAAATGGCAATAAATAACAAGAGCATGAATTAACAAGATAAAGAGTCCTTAAATTAAGATAATTGGTTGTGGGAACATCTCAATAGATGAGTGTAGTTATTCTCCTTCATTCAAGAGCCTGATGGTTGAGGGGCAGTAATTCTTGAACCTGATGACACGAGTCTGGAGGCTCTTGTACCTTCTACCTGATGGCAGCAATGAGGAACAATCATGACCTGGGTGGTGAGGATCTTTGATGATGGATGCTGCTTTCCTACTTCAGCATTTCATGTAAATATGCTCAATGGTTGGGAGGGGATCTGCCTGTGATGTACCAGGCTGGATCCACTACCTTTTGTAGGATTTTCTGTTCAGTGTCACCATTAATGGGAGGCTCCAGGATTCATAGCAATTCTGGATTTTGTGCATGGTCTCTTTATCTCAGAACCAGGAGAGCAATATTTCAATATTGTCAGAAGCAAAAGGCTAAAGGTTAGATGATTAGAAGTGAACTGTACACTGTATTAAGTTCTAGAGCCCAGGGGAAAGGGGGCAAAAGGCCCTCAAGTAAAAGTTGACTTCACTCCAAGTCATAAATTCTGGTGAGGTCACACATATGGCTTTCATTATCAAACAGGTGTGGGCTTAGGTGATGGGTCCTCATAAATCTTACTTGTCTGCCTCTAGCCTTTAATGTACAAAGGAGAACAGAGGCTGGATTTTTATGGAAGGTGGAAGGTTAAGGAATGCTCCTGTTGAAACCTAACCCACATACAATACATGTCAGTTTTGGGCATGCAGCCACTAATTCCCCTTTCTATATTTACAGTGCAATTCGGTGTACGGGGATAAAGTGTGCTGGGTATTAACACCAGTACGCTGGCCCAAATGGCAGCTCTCCAGTTGTGGGCTTCATGCCAACTGGACTTCAAAGCCTTTGTAGTATAATTTACCGCACAAAGTCACTCTGGTATTGCATATGGGATTACAAAATGTTGGCAGCACAGATGTTAGTTAAAGGCATTAATGCATATTTGACCTTGCCTGTTTAGCCCCAGTGCTAGGTGGAAAAACTTTACTGATACAGGTTAAGTACCCATCATCCAAAATTCCAAAATCCAAAAACCTCTGAAATCCAAATTTTTTTTTGAGCGTTAACATGACATCACAAATGGAAAATTTCACAAGATGCTGGGAAGGTTCCCAGGCGATGCACAAGCAGTTCTGAGAAGTGACCTCACATACAGTGGCATGCAAAAATTTGGGCACCTCTGGTCAAAATTTCTGTTACTGTGAATAGCTAAGCGAGTAAAAGATGACCTGATTTCCAAAAGGCATACAGTTAAAGATGACACATTTCTTTAATATTTTAAGCAAGATTACTTTTTTATTTCCATCTTTTACAGTTCCAAAATATCAAAAAAGGAAAGGGGTCCGAAGCAAATGTTTGGGCACCCTGCATGGTCACTACTTAGTAACACCCCCTTTGGCAAGTACCACAGCTTGTAAATGGTTTCTGTAACCAGCTAAGAGTCTTTCAATTCTTGTTTGGAGGATTTTCACCCATTCTTCCTTGCAAAAGGCTTCTAGTCCTGTGACATTCTTGGGCGGTCTTGCATGCACTGCTCTTTTGAGGTCTATCCACAGATTTTTGATGATGTTTAGGTCAGGCGACTGTGAGAGCCATGGTAAAACCTTCAGCTTGCACCTCTTGAGGTAGTCCATTGTGGATTTTGAGGTGTGTTTAGGATCATTATCCTGTTGTAGAAGCCATCCTCTTTTCATCTTCAGTTTTTTTTACAGATGGTGTGATCTTTGCTTCCAGAATTTGCTGGTATTTAATTGAAATCATTTTTTCTTCTACCAGTGAAATGTTCCCCGTGCCACTGGCTGCAGCACAAGCCCAAAGCATGATCAATCCACCCCTGAGCTTAACAGTTGGAGAGGTGTTCTTTTCATGAAATTCTGCACACTTTTTTTCTCCAAACATACCTTTGCTCATTGCAGCCAAAAAGTTCTATTTTAACTTCAACAGTCCATATGACTTGTTTCCAAGATGCATCAGGCTTGTTTAGATGTTCATTTGCAATCTTTTGACGCTGAATTTTGTGGTGAGGACACAGGAAAGGTTTTCTTCTGATAACTCTTCCATGAAGGTCATAATTGTGTAGGTGTTGCTGCACAGTAAAACAGTGCACCACTACTCCAGAGTCTGCTAAATCTTCCTGAAGGTCTTTTGCAATTAAATGGGAGTTTTGATTTGCCTTTCTAGCAATCCTATGAGCAGTTCTCTCGGAAAGTTTTCTTGGTCTTCCAGACCTCAACTTGACCTCCACCGTTCCTGTTAACTGCCATTTCTTAATTACATTACGAACTGAGGAAATGGCTACCTGAAAACACTTTGCTATCTTCTTATAGCCTTCTCCTGCTTTGTGGGCATCATTTATTTTAATTTTCAAAGTGATAGGCAGCTGCTTAGAGGAGCCCATGGCTGCTGATTGTTGGGACAAGGTTTGAGGAGTCAGGGTATTTATACAGCTTTGAAATTTGCATTACCTGGCCTTTCCGAACGATGACTGTGAAAAAGCCATAACCCTAACAAGCTAGTTAAGGTCTGAGACTTTGGTAAAAGTTATCTGAGAGATCAAATCTCTTGGGGTGCCCAAACTTTTGCATGGTGCTCCTTTCCTTTTTTCACTCTAAAATTGTACAAACCAAAAATAATACACTAACCTTGCTTAAAATGTGGAAAAGAATGTCATCTTTAACTTTATGACTTTTGGAGATCAGTTCATCATCTACTCACTTAACTATTCACAGTAACAGAAATTTTGACCAGGCTGCCCAAACCTTTGCATGCCATTGTACGTAAGTTAATGAAAAATAGGAAAAACACTGCATAAAATGAAAAACAAAGATCTGGATCGTGTATCATCAGTGTTGGAGTGAACATAATGCTGATTATGAAACAAGCAAAGTACGATCATGAACAGAAAATTTGAAGGTAGTTGTGAATATTCAGCAGGCTGGTTGCAGAAATTTAAGAAAAGGCACGGCATTAAATTTTGAAAGTGTCTGCTAGTCAAGGTTCAAAGGTACATTTAATGTCAGAGAAATGTATACAATATACATCCTGAAATGCTTTTTCTCACAAACATCCATGAAAAACAGAGAAGTGCCCCAAAGAATGAATGGCAGTTGAATGTAGAACCCCAAAATCCCCTGCAGCTTCCCTTCCTCCTGCACATGTGGCAGCAAGCAACAATCCCTCCCTCCCCACACCGACACCCACCACCGAGCACTCAAGCGTGCAGCTAAGCAACAGCAATGACACAGACTTGCAGTTACCCCAAAGGCTACTCATTCACCCGGTATTCAACATACCACAGGCTCTCTCTCTCCCTAATAATTGAGAAAGAGATGTCTCCGTTTCACAGCAAGAGTGGAGACATAACAATCAACTCGCTGGTTTACAATGTTAAAAGTCTGTTGCGTTGCTTTTTCCGAGCACTGTGCCCAGAGGTCTCAGGTCTCTGGGCACACAGCCTTAGATCTTGCATCTCCCCTGACACACCGAACTCCTGCCCTGTCACCGACCGTTGATCCGCCCGACCCCAGAGCCACGAGACCTCGGCCCTCGGAAGGCGAGCTGAGCTCTTAAGCCGCGCCCTTGGAATGCTGAATAACGGCCAGTCGTGAAACCCCGAGGGCGGGTTCCATTCCCGCAAAGAACCGTAGTCAGCGTGTAACTCCAGGTCAGGGTTTTCAAAACAACCCTGAAAGGAAAAAATAGAGATATTAGAGATGGAAATAGAGCTTTTCCAAAGATGCAGGCAAAATCTAGCACCCAAACAAGCTGCCTGTTTTTATACCTTACTGAAAACTTAAAAGCAGTAAAATACAAAAGCAATGTACTGTAACCTTTTTATCAAAGCACAGCATCTTAGGTGATGACTAAAAGCCTGCCATTGTTTGTTGTTTTTGTACAGCTGTATCAGGTATTCTCCCAGTGCTGCCTCTGTTACCCTGCACACTTTATATTTTCACGATATTAATGGTATGTAATAATTTTTACTGTTAAGTACATATGTGTGATGAAAAAGTGTAAGACAAAATCTGCTTATCTGTGCCAGATAAATTCAGTCAGAAATTATGTTGATCTCTATCTATCTCGTTATACAAGGGGTGATTGATAAGTTTGTGGCCTAAGGAGATGAGTTATACAGCGCTCATTACATGCACGTGCAGTTCAACTCTTTGAGGAAAATGCAGATAGTTTGAAGTTAACAAACTTATCAATCACCCCTGCTGTGGACCACCTCTGGAGGTCCAAGATGCCAACTTCTAAAAAGAAGGGATCCGTATGCTCCATGACCGTTGGACTAAGTGTGTAAATGTAGGAGGGGACTATGTAAATTGACTCTTTCTACCTTAGGCCACGAACTTATCAATCACCCCTCATATATTCCAAAATCTGAAAGAAATCCAAAACACTTCTGGCCCCTAGAATTTTGGATAAGGATACTTAATCTTCAGTACAATTAGTTAAGTCATTCAGTCACACGGACTTGAAAGTCCTAGAGTTTGCTGCATTGACTTCCATTGCCTTGGACAATTTTAACTGTGCGACAAACAGCTTCAAACAAATAACAGAACATTTGTAGGGGTCCCAGTGCTTATTACTACCAGTCCACTCTGCTGCCATTTTGCTTGGGTTTTTCTGCATAGGACGGAACACAGTTCAGTGTGACGTCCATGAGCAATCTTGAGCTCTTGGTTCGCATGTGAAATGGGCGTGAGGAAAGGGTTTAGAGTCAGAGTCACAGGGTGCTACGCCTCAGTTGGGGGGGGGAACAAATTCTGCATGAGGCTTTACATTACAGGTGTGAGACAGACACTGTTCAAGTGATAGGCGAAGCTGCAGAAAATGTACAAAGTCCTGAAGCTCTGTTTGGGACACCATTTCTCAGATTGTTTTGATACAATGGGAGAGCCACAGAAAAAGGCATACCTACAAACAGTACAAAGTTAGCTGTTTCCAAGCTATTAAGTTTCTTTCTTCGGCAAATTTTCTTTTATACTTGACTTTCCTTTGACTCTATTTTATAACTTACAGCTGCAGAATCTTTTTACCAAATGAAGTCTCACTGGGTCTCAAATAACTGATCCTCGAGCCCTGATCAGGACCGAAATGTGGGTCCTAGGTCTGACTTAGTGAAAGATTCTTGGCAGGAGAGAGTATGCTATTTGCACATTTGCTTGTGATAGACAGATTTTCTCTGGTAACAGCCTGTGCAAAGCGCTTAAATGTAGCTGTTAAGAGGCTCAAGTGGTAAGGCACTTAACTCCCAACAGAAAGGTTGCTCAAGGTCACTAAGTCAAACTCCCCCTCTCTCAGCCTTGCAGTTCGACCCAGCAAGTCTTGAGAAGGGCAACACCCCCTTGGAGAGTGGTAAGGCATTGTGCTTCCAAAGTCAAATTCCGTCAGAAATATTCCTTTCCGATTCATCCTGAGGTCCAGCCATTTGGACAACAAAACTGATCAGAGCAGTTTATTTGTTGTTGGCTTATTCAACTAAATGACCCTGACTAGAAGATAATTGCTAGAGTAAGATACATGTAAATAGCAAATTCCTTTTCAAAGGCAGAATTACTGTATTTAAACTCAATACACAGCAAATATTAGGAAAATTTGGGTGCTTTATACAGGGCAGAGTCACAGAGAGATACAGTATGGTTACAAAGCCCTTCAGCCCAACTAGTTTGTGGTGTCCACCCATCTAGTCCCAATTTCCAGCATTTGGCCCATATCCCCCTGAGCTCTGCTCGTTCATGTGCTTCTGAGATGATACAATTGTACACAGAGGCTCCTGAGTGAGCCTGCAGATGGCTATGGATCAAGAGGTATGACTCATCGACCAATACTGCTGGCATACCAGTCAGGGCCTGATCAACCCTGGCTGGGTCGCCTGGGTGAGAGTGTCTGATGTTGAAAGACCCCAAGTACCTGATGGCTCCAGGTTACGCCACTGGTGATGATGTGTCCCAGCGCATCCTATGATGTATCTCAGCATCATATCTTCCCCAACCACTTCCTCTGGCATCTTGTTCCATATACTTATCACCCTCTGTGTGGAAAAAGTTACCCCTCAAGTCCCTTTCAAACCTTTACCCTCTCACTCTAAAATATGACTCCTAGTTTTGGACCCTCCTGTTTTGGGGAATAGACTGCTATTTTACCTACACTCCTCATGATTTTGTAAACCTGTGTAATGTCAACCTCATTCTTCTTTTCTCCAAGGAATAAAGACCTGGTCTGGCCAGGCTCACCCTCTAACTTAGGCCCTCTAGTCCTGGCAACGTCTTTGTAAATCTTTTCTGTACCCTCTCCTGCTTGACCAGATCTTTTCTACAACAGGGTAACCAAAACTGTACACAGCACTTTAAGTGTGGCCCCACCAATGTCTAATATGACTGTTGTCCCAGCTCTTACAATCAGTGCCCTGACTGATGAAGATCAGTGCTAAAAGCCTTTTTCATCAAACTGTGTATTGATAATGCTGTTTCAACAAATTATGCACTTGTAGTCCTTGATCCCACTGTTACATTTCATTCACCTGGGGTCCTAAAGTTCATAGTATAGGTCCAAAATGCAGCACCTGACATGTATCTGTATTCAAATCTATTTGCCACTCATTAACCTATGTCCCTGGTTCATTAAACCCCCCCTGTAATCTACTATAACCTTCTTCACTATCAACAACACCATCTAATTCACTGTTGATCACAAGTTTACTGATACAGCTTCGTCCTTTTGTGCCCAAGTGACTTATGGAGAGGATGAATAACAAGGATCCCAACACTGACCAGTGCAGCACACCACTGGTCATGGCCTTATTTCTGAGAAAGAACCTTCAACCAACCATCCTTTGCTTTCTTTTCCCAGCCAGCTTTGGATCCACCGCCAAGCTCTCTCTGGATTCCACGAGCCTAACGCTCCTGATCAGCCTGCCATATGGGACCTTGTCAAAGTCTTTACTAAAATCCAGTAAGATAACGTACCCTCATCTCCCTTTTCGGTTACGTCTCCAAAAAGTTAAAGGTTCATCAAGAACAACTTTCCACACACAAAACCATGCTTGCTCCTCCTAATCAAACTCTGTCTATCCAAATGCTGGTAGCTCCCTCAGAAAGTCCTCCAGTAAACTTCCCCGCTAGTGATGTCAAACTGGAAGACCTGTAGTTTGCCGGCCAGCCCTTGTTACCCTTCTTAAACAATGGCCGCCTTTGAGAACTTCACCAGCACTTTAATCCTGCATGTTTGCAAACTGCTTAAAGGTTGTAATTAAAGGTTTAAGGTTTACAATATAGGTGGAATCTTTGTAGCTCACTTGCAGGCATATATTATTAAAATACAACAAGAAATGTTAAGACTTTCAATGAGATTTTGACAATGTGAAATGGTGAACCACAAAGCACTTCAAGTATCCCTCATTGGCTGCTTGCCAAATGATAAAATCCTTCAAAATAAATGCTGTACCTGTTCCACTGATTCTACGGTATGCTTGTGCAATATATACTTCATGAGTGATAGGTATTGTATGTGCGGTTTGTGTGATATGCAGTGTGTACTATTTTAGATTAGATGTAGGTTGGTGTGTACTGTACTGTAATAAATGGCTTGTTAGGACCTGGTAGCAAGTAGATCATTCGAGCCTTTTGAATTCATCCTGTCATTGCCCTTGACTATATATGGTCCTACAATCATGTTGGAATGCTCTCTTGATGGTTTGATTCCTAATGAAAGTGGCTATTAATTCACATGGACCAGAAGGGCCACAATTCATTGAAGTGAACCAGTAGTGTATCTGTTAAGAGGGACCTTTGGCGCCTCCTAGTGAATTACCCAGGCCACCCCCTTGCACCTGAGCAAGCTCATTTGTTCTGATCATCACGTTAATATGAGGTGTTGCTCCTCCGCTCAGGTTGGAGGAGCAACACCTCATATTCTGTCCGGGCAGCCTCCAACCTGATGGCATGAGCATCGATATCTTTTCTGGTAATTTCTTCCCGCTCCACTTCATTCTTTTTATTTTCCTCATTTTGGTTTCCTCTGACCCCTTTTCTCCTCACCAGCCCATCGCATCCCTCTGTTGCCCCTCCTCCTTCCATTTCCTCCATGGTCCACTGTCCTCTCGTATCAGATTCCTTCTTCTTCAGACCTTTATCCCTTCCACCTCTCCCCTCCCCCAGCCACCTGGATTCACCGATCCCCTAAGAGATCATGCTCTTTCCCCTGTCCTATCTTCTTATTCTGGCTTTTGGCCCCTTCCTTTCCTGATGAAGGGTCTCAGCCCAAAATATCAACTGTTTATTCCCCTTCATAGATGCTGCATGACTTAAT
Organism: Hypanus sabinus; assembly: GCF_030144855.1. Taxonomy (NCBI): domain Eukaryota; kingdom Metazoa; phylum Chordata; class Chondrichthyes; order Myliobatiformes; family Dasyatidae; genus Hypanus; species Hypanus sabinus. The sequence goes on along the minus strand of NC_082735.1, from coordinate 23,957,798 downwards.
GAGCTCCCCCAGTATTTTGTGTGTGTTGCACAAGATTCTCAGCGTCTGCAGAATTTCATGAGGTTATCCCATTAATACTTCAGGTTGAGCTGTGACAGCCCTATATTTGTCCCATCAAGACAATTCCATCATCTGTACTGGGTTTTTCAACGCCTTCGCAAACGTTCAATGTAACTGCATAGCTCTTGTGATACCAATTTTGTTCATTAGTGTAAGTTTTAAAAGTGAAATTGATAGATTTAGAGTTAGATAGAGCTCTTATAGATAGCAGGGTCAAGGGATATGGGGAGAGGGCAGGAACGGGGTACTGATTGTGTATGATCAGCCATGATCACAGTGAATGGCGGTGCTGGCTAGAAGGGCTGAATGGCCTACTCCTGCACCTACTGTCTATTGAAAAAGTTCAAGACGTGTGCCGTATTCCTACAGTCTACATCAAGGAATGGGAACGTTCCTCAGTTTTACTATCTTTCCCAGAGGTCTGACTAATGGACGGGAGTGGGATATTGAAGTGGGAAATCTAGACTTTGAAATTTAGTCCATTAAAAAGATAATAGTTATTTGCTACCAACATGCAGAGAATATGAAAAATAGAAATGAGTGTATGCCATTTTCCCACTTGGTCCCATGTACTGGATAGAAAGCAGAGGAGATTTACCAGGATGCTGCCTAGATTAGAGCACTAGAATGAAATAGAAGGACTCAGTACACTGGGTTTGTTTTCCTCGAATAGAGGAGACTGTAGTGATGTACAAAATCATGATGGGGAGAGATAGGATAGATAGTAAAACTTTTACTGAAGTTTGGGGTGAGAGGTGTGAGGTTAAAAAGGGATCTGAGGGGAGTTTACTCACATAGAGGGTGCTTGGAGTCTGCAGTGCACTGCCCAAAGATGTGGTACAAGCATTCACTCTCAAGATATTTAAGAAGCATTCCGGTGAGTACTTGAATTGCTGAGGCATAGAAGATTAAAGAGCTAATTCACGTATATGGGATCAGTGCGAGCAGGATGGAACATGAATGGGAAAAGGGCTTATTGCTATGCTGTATAACTCTATGCCAATGACCATTCAATAAAATCATGGCTGACTTTTTGCTTCAGTGCCACTTTGCTAAAATAACCTCACACCTTGATTCTTTTGACATCCAAAACCTATTGACTTTGCCTTGAACTTGGCCAATGACTAAGGGTCCTGGACCTCCAGGAGGATCACAACCGTACCTGTGGTTTGGAGAGCTATGTTGGCTGAAGTCAGGGTTTTATAAATTGGCTCTTGGTAGAATCACCCATACCAAACAGGTCAACGGGTAGAGGCCAGACTAAGAGTGGTCCACCGGTCCTCCAGGTTTGGGGGTTCAGCTCAGTGTTAACAACCCTGACTGGTAAAACAAAATTGTCACAGAAACAGCAATGAAGAATCCTTCTACACATGAGTTGCCAAGGACAGACAGAGATCGAGGGCCTTCATTGCTGTGCTAAACACCAGCAACATAACAGGCAGTAAGTAAGTAAGGGTCATAGAACATAGAAACATAGAAAACCTACAGCACAATACAGGCCCTTCAGCCCACAAAGCTGTGCCAAACATGTCCCTACCTTAGAACTACCTAAGCTTTACCCATAGCCCTCTATTTTTCTGAGCTCCATGTACCTGTCCAAAAGTCTCATAAGAGACTCTATCATATCTGCCTCCACTACTGTCGCCGGCAGCCCATTCCATGCACTCACCACTGTTTGTGTAAAAATCTTACCCCTGACATCTCCTCTGTACCTACTTCCAAGCAACTCAGAACTGTGCCCTCTCATGCTAGCCACTTCAGCCCTGGGAAAAAGTCTCTGACTATCCACACGATCAATGCCTCTCATGATCTTATACACCTCTATCAGGTCACCTCTCATCCTCTGTTGCTCCAAGGAAAAGAGGCCGAGTTCACTCAACCTATTCTCATAAGGCATGCTCCCCAATCCAGGCAACATCCTTGTAATTCTCCTCTGCACCCTTTCTATGATTTCCACATCCTTCCTGTAGTGAGGCGACCAGAAGTGAGCACAGTACTCCAACTGGGTCGTGGAATTGTTGCAGACAGATCAAGGTCATTAGGCCAATTGAAACTGTGCCAGCTCTGTTGTACAACCTAGTCAGTCTCATTCCCATGTTCCTTTCCCAAATTCTCAGAATGTTATTTCTTTAGTGTTTATGCACTTCCCTTTTGAATCCCTGATTGACTCTGCTATTTGCACTCCCTCAGGTACTGAGTTCTCAATCATAGCAACCGTATCTGTGGAAAAAGGCTTTTCCTCACACGATTGATGCAATTCTTGGCAATCGCTTTAAATACATGCTGCACTAAAAGAAACAGTGAAGTAATTGGAAGAGTTTCTTTCTGTTTGCTTTTAATCATGATCTTGTAGACTTCTGTAAAACCTCACCCTTCTTTGCTGCAGCTTTCAAAGTTCAAAGTAAGTTCTTTTATCGATGTGCATATATGTCACCGTTTACAGCCTTGAGATTAATTTTCTTGTGGGCCTACTCAGTAAACCTATAGAACAGTAACTATGACAGATTCAGTGAAAGGTCACCCAGAGCGCAAGAAACAACAAACTATGCAAATGCAGATATAAATAAAGACCAATAAATAAGGAGAACATGAGATAATGAGAAAAAGAGTCCTTAAAAGTCATAGATCATTGTTTTTTGGAACATTTCAATGAAGGGGCAGTGAGTGTAGATATCCCCTAGCCAAGACACTAATGGTTCAGGGATAGTAACTGTTCTTGAACCTAGTGGTCCAATCTAACACAACAGATGAGAAGCATCTTGGCAACATGCTAGTAACACTCTCTGGGAGATTCACATACCAATTTAAGTTGTGCTGACTAAAATTAAGCACAGCATTCTAGTTTTGGACTAACCTTTATTTTATGGAGGATCAACATAACTTTTCTATTTCTGTCCATCCTTTACTGAAGCCCAGGATCCCATATACATTAGTAACCATTGTTTCAATCTGTTGTGTCCATTTCAAGTATTCATGGTCAGGTAATCCACATCCTTCTGTTCTTCCACGTACTTTAGAATTGTTTCTATTGTCTCTCTTTTTTTTTCTCTGCCAAAATGTATCACTTTGTACTTTCTGAATTAAGTTCTATTGCTTACTTGTCAGCTTATTCCACCAGCCTAAATTACTTCGCAATTTATCGGTATCCTCATTTTTACTATACCACCAAATTTGCTCTCGTTTGCAGTTTAAGAAACTTTACTTTGTACGTCCTTATCCAGGTCATTAATATATTGAACCAATAGCAACATCTTCAGAATATGGAGGAACATCCAGGTTTAGGATTACTACCATTGAAAGCCAGGCAGAGAAAACCTAGGGTAGGAAAACCACAAACCATCCAGCTTTGTTCATTTTGGTTTTAAATAAAGTTTTACGAGTATTAGTTCTTAACCAGGGCTGAAATGTCCTCAATTTTCAATGAAGCATGACCTTGGGAGCAATTTTAGATGCTCACATGATCAGAGCCAGCAGATTTTAACAGGTCAAATGCTTTGATGCCAGACAAAAATAAATTATACTCAGGAATACCTGTCAGTAATTAAAAAGTAATCCAGCTAACAGCAAGCTTTAATAGGCTACTCAGCCCATCATATTTGTTCCATAATAGCTGATCTGATTGCAAACTATATTATGCCTACCAGCAGAAGCTTTCACACCTTTGCTTATCACTAAACTATCTACCTCTCTCTTTGAAATAGTTGAAGTGGCTTATTTTTAAACAGTGGAACTTAATGCACAATTGTCAGTACTCTTTGGATGGTAGATTATCCCTCCAAGAGATGGCAAGTTTCTTAACTTCATATACCACATCTACTTTGGGACCCAAGAGATCGCAGATGCTGGGATCTACAGAGACCACCAATCTCCTGGAGGAGATTGAGAGGCTTGGGTTAGATGAGAATGTCAACAATCCCTTTCACCCAAAAGATGCTGCTCAGCCCGTTAAGTTCCTCCTGAAGATTGTTGTCCTGCGTATGGGAGCTTGGTTTGGATCTTCTTGAGAAACTTTGTTCTACCTTGAACGGCTCGAAATCAGTCCTGGGGAGAGGCAGCAGCAGGAAAATAGGCCTACTGCAGTTGCTTTATGGCAATCAAAGTATGGTTCATTTCATGAATTCTTGTCCTGAAGAATTTGCAAAACCTCAGTTCACTGGGCTTTCCTGAAACCCAATATTCTGAATGTATCCCACTTGTGGCATGCAACTCTAGCTTACTGATGAAGTTACCTACTAAAAACAGAAGAAAGTACATAAATGACTTTGACTGTTTAGGATAATACAGATAGAGATATTTTATTATAAATGAAAGCAGATGATACTGGAAGGAGCAAACACAAGGAAATCTGCAGATGCTGGAAATTCAAACAACACACACACAAAATGTTGGTGGGACACAGCAGGCCAGGCAACATCTATAGGAAGAAGCACTGTCGACATTTCGGGCTGGGACCCTTCGTCCCGAAATGTCGACAGTACTTCTTCCTGTAGATGCTGCCTGGCCTGCTGTGTTCTACTAGCATTTTGTGAATACTGGAAGGAGTTGTGAATGGATGAAGATGAACAAGGGTAGTATCAACGATGAGCTTTTTTGCTTTTCAATTCAAGTATAAGACTGTATCAAGGATGTCTGCTGCAGCCCCATAGATTGGCAGCTTCCTTATCCTACCCTAGCCCAAGGGTAACTAATGGAAGGCTAACCTGTGTCACTAATTAAAATTCAATCAATTACTCCGTGGTGTGTTGGATGGCATAATGAAATGGAGATGGTGGTTCTGAGATATATTTAGAAACTGCTTGTAGTCAGAATACTCTTGAAGTATTACAATGGATACCATGTGGACACACATCAAACTGACAAAAATAAGTTAATGTACAAGAATAAATTTTGGGTCCTATGGTCTGTAGTAAATCGGATGTTTGAAGTATTTTATGTAGATTCTGCTGAAAACATTCAAACTATTTTAGCTTTAACACTATTTTAGAATTGCTTTTTGGAAAGCAAAGAAATTTTACCCAATCTTCGTAACAACAATGAGTTAGCCCACCACTGTTTCTGACATCAGACTGTAGGAACAATTTCTTGAAATTTTTTGCTTTTAAAACTTACACGAATGAACAAAATGGTTATTGGTATCACAAGAGCTGTGCAGTTACATTGAATGTGTGTGAGGAAGTTATGAAACCCGGTCCAGATGATGGAATGCTTGCTTTTATTAGATGAGGCACAGAGCTCAAATGTCAGGAAGTTCTGTTGCAAATTTATGAAACTCTGGTTAGGCAATATCTGGGTATTGCGTACAGTTCTGGTTACCCCACTATAGGAAGAATGTTGAGGTTTTGGAGAGGATGGAGAAGAGGTTTTCCGGGATGCTGCCTGGTTTAGATGTATAACAAGAAGCTGGATAAACTTTGGTTGCTTTCCCTGGAGTGCAGGAGGCTGAGGGGAGGTCTGTTAGAGGTTTACAAGATTATGAGAGGCATAGAAAGAGTGGACAAAGAGCATCTGCTTCCCAGGTTTGAAATGTCTAATACCAGAGGGCATGCATTGAAGCTGAGAGGGGGGTCCTCCGTTAGTCTCGTGAGACCATGGATTTGCGCCTTGGAAAGTTTCCAGGCTACAAGCCTGGGCAAGGTTGTATGGAAGACCGGCAGTTGCCCATGCTGCACGTCTCCCCTCTCCACGCTACCGATGTTGTCCAAGCGAAAGGCATTAGGACCCGTACAGCTTGGCACTGGTGTCGTCGCAGAGCAATGTGTGGTTAATTGCCTTGCTCAAGGACACACACGCAGCCTCGGCCAAGGCTCAAACTAGCGACCTTCAGATCACTAGACGAACGCCTTAACCACTTGGCCACGCGTGGGGGGTAGGTTCAAGGGGTCATGAGGGGTAAGATTTTTTTACTCAAAGAGTCATGGTTGCTTGGAATGCATTGCCTGATATGGTGGTAGAGGCAAATACATTAGAGATTTTTAAGAGATGTTTGGATCGGCACATTGATGTAAGGAAGATGAAGGGATACGGACATTATGTAGGTAGGAGGGATTACCGTTTGGGTGTTTTTGATTTGCTTCATAACTAGTTCGGTACAATATTGTGGGCTGAATGGCCTGTTCAATGAAAACACTAAACATGCTTCATTTTCACTTGGCTTTAGGAATGTTGTCTTACATTGCCACTACCCAGCCTGGGTGAGCCTGATTAACAGAGATATGATTATAGTGTGATGTACCAATGGTTACCAAATTAGCTTATTATCAAGCTAGAAGTGGCAATACAGGGACTCATATTATGTTGATTCTCCCGAATTCTGTCTGGCATCAAGCCCTACACTAAGAAACCTGTGGGAATATTAGGTTACCGACGTAATTTGAAGTTGGTTGTCAGTTAGAGGATCAAAGATCAGGCACTTACTTTGGTGGCTGTGTTTGTCCTCGGTGTGTGATTTCGAGACACTGAAACAAAGAGGTTTTCTTGGGAGTAGCCTGGAGGCTAAAGGTTTGGTGATTTGTTGCCGTCTGTTTTTATTCTTTAATGCTGCTCCATTTCAAAACTTTGTATATTGTAATATATAAAGGCTACGCTCTCTGGCTCAGATCTACGGGGGTGGGGGGGTGGGGATTATGGTTAATTATTGACTGTTTTCGAGCAGGGGAACCTGGTTGAAAAGAGCTTGTAAAGAATCTATTTAATTTTAAGGAATATATATAATTTTTATCCAATTGACTTCAATTTTCATCCCATTGTCTGCAGTAATTATTTATGAATACAGCATATTATGCAATGCAATGGCCAGTTTAGAAACTGTCAGGTCTCCTCTGCTCGCGGAAAATCAAACACTTTGCAAATGCTGGATACCTGAAATAAAACTATAAAATGTGGAAAACGTTCAGCAAAATTAAGAAATTGCTGAACTCAGAGAGCGACAGAGAGTCAAAAATGCCTGGAACACACAGCAGGTCAGACAGTGTCTGTGGAAAAAGAAGCAGAGGTATAAACCTATTCCGCTTTCCACAGATGCTGCCTGACCTGCAGACTGTTTCAGGTATTTTTAATTTCTTTGCCACTCTCTGAGTAATGGCTATTTAATTATAAAATTATAATTGACTTTACTACTCTGGTGGAGTAACTGTAGCTCTGAGAGTTGGTTGAAGGAGGAGATAAACTTGGGTTTAGACCAGGCATGGGCAAACTACGGCCCGGGGGCCATATGCGGCCCGTTAAGCTTTTTAATCCGGCCCGCAGAACTTGATGAAATTATATTAATAAACCTTGTTAACATTTTTTCCCCGCAATTCTGGCATTTTCCCAATAGATGACTCACTCTATATACATTGACCTTTGTTGAGGTGCAGCATATTACTCCACATTTGCGCTTTACCCTTTGTTCGGCTCGACCGATTTGTGTGAACAGGCGTTCAGCGTCATGAACATCAACAAAGCCAGCCACAGATCCAAGTTAACTGACCAACACCTCAGATCCATCCTGAGAATCGCCACAACAAAACTAAATCCAGACTTTGATGCGCTGGCTAAAAAGGGAGACCAACAACACTGTTCCCACTGAAATTAAAAATAAGTTTCTTCATTGTGTTATGTAAAAAATGCATTTGAAAATATTTTTTTCAATAAGCCCTACATGTTACATGTCATTTCTGTTAAGTGATGGACATGAGTAGTGCGCAGGTGCACGTACGTTCTCAAAATAAAAAATGTGCTCCAGATCAAATAACGCGCTCCGCATACTGGCGCGCTGTCACTGTTCTGTCCTTGTGCTGGTCGTTGTTGAGTTTTGGCACAGGGGACAATTGAATAAGAAGGAGCAGGACAAGTAGACCTGCATCTCCTACCGTTTTTGAAATAAAGACAGTCAGGAGGAGAGTGATGATGATAATATCTTGAAGGATAACAGAATTTTCAGTGCTTTAAAATAATAACTGTTACTATTAAAATAAGCTGTATTTTATTCATTTAATTTTCAGTGTTTTAAAAGTCATTTCAATAAATAGCTAAATACCATGGGACTTCAAAGACAGATATTTTGTTGTAATGCATTTGTTCATTTTCAATTGAAATCAAAGCACATGTTTTCTACAGATCCCATGATATTTTATTTTCTCTTATGAGGTGTATTACCAAAACACTCCGTCATCTGCTCCTGTTCTGGCCCTCCTGTCAAATTTTAGAACCCTTTGTGGCCCACAAGTCAAAAAGTTTGCCCACCCCTGGTTTAGACCATATGTGATTGGAGCCCTATCTCTTATTCACACCTCTTTTTTTACTCTTTATATACCTGAAAACAACTTTTGGTATCCTCTTTGATGTTATTGGCTAGCTTACCTTCATATTTCATTTTTTCCTTCCTCATGGTTTTTTTTAGTTTCCTTCTGTTGGTTTTAAGAAGTTTCCCAATCCTCTAATTTCCCACTAATTTTTGCTCTATTATATGCCCTCACTTTTGCTTTTATGTTATTTTTGAATTCTTTGTCAGTCATTGTGGCGTCATCCTGCCTTTAGAATACTTTTTTCTATCTATCATGTGCTTTCTGAAATTCTCATAGAAACTCCAGTCATTGCCATCATCTCTGCTAGTGCCTTCCAGGCAACTTTAACCAACTCCTCTCTCATGCCTCTATAATTCCCTTCACTCCACTGTAATACAGATACATCCGACTTTGGCTTGTCCTTCTCAACTTGCAGGGTGAAGTCCATCAGATTATGATCACTGTCTCCTAAGGGTTCCTTTATCTTAAGCTCATTCATCAAATGCAGTTCATTACTCAATATCCAATCTTGAGTATTCTTTCCCCAGTGGGATCAATCTCAAAGTGCCCTAAAAACCCATTTCATAGGCGCAGTACCAACCAGGTTTCCCAATTTATCTGCAAATTGAAATCCGCCATGACTATTGTAACATTGCCCTTTTGATGTGCATTTTCTATATCCTGCTTCTAAGCTGCAGCTCACATCTTGGCTACAGTTTGGAGGCCTGAACATACCTCCCATCAGGGACTTTTTACCCTTGCAATTTCTCAACACTACCAACAAGGATTCTACATTTACTGATCTTATGTCACCTCATTGTAAGGATTTAATTTCATTTTTTTTAACAACAGAGCCCCCCATCCCCTCTTCCTACCTGCCTATCCTTCTGATACAGTGCGTGTTCTTGGATGTTAAGCTCTCAACTTTGATCTTCTTTCAGCCACAACTCAGCGATGCCCGAAGTGTCATACCTAACAATCTCTAACTGTGCATGAAGGTCATCTACCTTATTCCATATACAACATGCATCAAAACATACCTCCTTCAGTCCTGTATACATCACCTTTTAAAATTTTCCCCCCATATTACAGTGCAATTCATCCCACTGACTACAATTTTGCCCTGTCATCTGGCTGTACTTCTGACAGTCTCACTGCACACTATATCTAGGTGTATACCAACTGCCCTACCACTCTGGTTCCCATCTCCCTTCCAACTCTCACCAACAGCTCTAGCAAACCTGCCTGCAAGAATATTGGTCCACCTTGGTTTCAGGTAAGGCTGCAGAGGTCAGTTCACACTGATGCCCAATGAGAAATTTGGATAGGTCAAGTCACTTTTTATTGTCACTTTGACCAGAACTGCTGGTACAGTACACAGTAAAAATGAGACAACTTTTTTCAGGATCATGATGCTACATGAAACAATACAAAAGCTACACTGAACTATGTAAAAACAACACAGAAAAAAAACTACACTAGACTACAGATCTACCTAGGACTGCATAAAGTTTACAAAACAGTGCAGGCATTACAATAAATAATAAACAAGACAATAGGCACAGTAGAGGCCAGTAAATTGGTGTCAGTCCAGGCTCTGGGTATTGAGGAGTCTGATGGCTTGGGGGAAGAAACTGTTACATAGTCTGGTCGTGAGAGTCTGAATGCTTTGGTGCCTTTTCCCAGATGGCGGGGGGGAGAAGAGATTGTATGAGGGGTGCATGGGGTCCTTCATAATGTTGTTTACTTTGTGGATGCAGCGTGTAGTGTAAATGTCCGTGATGGCGGGAAGAGAGACCCCGATGATCTTCTCAGCTGACCTTACTATCCGCTGCAGGGTCTTGTGATCTGAGACGGTGCAATTCCAGAACCAGGCAGTGATGCAGCCGCTCAGGATGCTCTCAATACAACCCCTGTAGAATGTGATGAGGATGGGGGTGGGGGGATGTTGGGAGATGGACTTTTCTCAGCCTTTGCAGAAAGTAGAGACGCTGCCGGGCTTTCTTTGCTATGGAGCTGGTGTTGAGGGACCAGGTGAGATTCTCCGCCAGGTGAACACCAAGAAATTTGGTGCTCTTAACGATCTCTAACCGAGGTACATGGGTGGGAGGGGTGTAGAGAGCTATGGTCCAGGTGCTGGTTGTTGGGACTAGTCAAATAAATAGTCTGGCATGGACTAGATGGGGGTAAGGGCCTGCTATTGTGCTGCAGTGTCCTATGACTTAATTGTAAGACTCTACAACTAAGACTTCACATGGGCCAGGTATTGTCGAGGAGCCGCTGTGCTGAAGTGTCTCCCTGAAATTCAGGTTGATCCTTATCAGAAAAGCAAAATAATGGTTTCTGATTTGCTTTCTCAGTGTTTAAGCAAGCACTTAAAATAAAATATCGCCACCCCCCCACCCCCAGGGACTCTGGAAACACATCTTAGGGTATTACTATCCTTGGGAAAAATGGATGAACCGGAGGGGGAGATGGAAGTCAAGTACACACAGTGAGGAGGACGTGAAGAAATTAAATTTCTGGAGTCTGTGAGACAACTTTACTTTCCAAATTCAAATTGAACATTGGAGTAGTAAATTTATACTCTTGAGATTTTGGGATGAGGTCATAGTTACTGTAATTCAGTCAGTCTATAGCATCTGTGTTCCAGATGAAGTCTCCTCTGGACAATGGGAATAGCAGTAAAAGCACTTGTAAAGTTGGACAAGTATGTTACACTTATCACTAGGAAAGTGCAGCAGAGCGAAGAAAAGAGCTGAAAAGATTACTGCTGACACCACCTAACTCACTTGCCAAATTGCCATCGGGGAGACGCTTCGAGTTCATCACTACCAGGATCTGACGTCAACTCCGAATCTTCTTCCCTGTAGTTACCTAACTTCTCAACAAAACTCTCTTGGGTGTAATGCCCGAATTGTCCCTGCACCACATCTGATAAATGGTCTTTCCTGCAGTCCTTGTTCTGTCAGTAATTATTGGGTCTGTTCATATATTCACATTTATTTATGTTTTATTGATGTTTGTGCATGGGACCGTTCTGCTAATTGTTGATTGCGCGTGGCTGTTCACACTGTTGTCTTGTAAGTTGTTAGTTGCTGTTCTTCTCTGTTATGGTACTGTTTTGTGATTTATGCTTGGCATTGAACCGCAATCAAATCTGATATGTTCCACAATACTAACAATAAAGTGATTCTGATTCTGAAAACTTCTTCTTTCTTTCAAGCGGTGATTTAGTGTTGTGGTAATCCAGGCACCTGGGAGCAGAAGGCCTTGTTCCTAGAGCTTTTCTTATGGTTTATTCCAACAGGCAGAATTTCAACAGCTGCAAATGCTACACTCATATTGTGGCAGAAGTGTGATGCCCTCTGCTTCAGAAATGCTGTTTCATTGCTGTTAATGGAACTGACTTTTCTGAAGTGGTATAACAATGCCCAGACACCATGGCATTTGGCATTTAATGCAACCAAAGGCAAGGTTATATTTGAAGATGCTCAATCTGCTGCTCATATGCTTACAAATAGTTTGTACTTCTGAGAAACAGGTTCATTTACAGGCTGATTTAAAGGCCAAACCACACACCTGTAAAACGAACAGTATTCCACAATGTCCCGACTCATACTTATTGCCTTAACCTTGCTAGCTGAATATATTTACCTGGTCATTTTCCTTACTGGGACCCTATTAGCTCGCTTTGGCAAATGTGCTTACCAACATTACAAATATGACCAGACTTCTTTGGTGGTAAAGTCCTTTGGGATATCCTGAAGCCAAAACAGATGCTTTATGAATGCAGATCTTTATTGAAGGGAATGACAAGAAGCACTTCGGTCTTTCGTGAGAAAGTAATCCAACACAAACAAATGAACTCACTCTGAGCTTGCAGGGGGAACTGTCCTGAGCAATCAATTTTATTTCAATGGATCTTAAGGGGGAAATGTGCAAACAATTCTACGATTATGACATCTACATTACATTTTTGAACAAAAATTGCATTGTACATAAGCAGCAGAATTTTTGAAGCATCTGCTTTGTTGCTGTTCTTTCTGACCATATTAGATAATAAAATGCGTTCTCTCTCCAGGACCAGATAAAACTGTGTTCCCATGACCTCTCCATTAACTACTGGACCAGTCCGCAACCATTTGGGTGATACAGAGTTCACCCAGGTTCTCTTCTTGGATACAGTGGAAAGCTCTGAGTGAGAAGGGTAAAAACTCAGGGGCAGAGTGAGGAAGATGAAAAGTTATCAAATGACCCCAAATGCATTGAATCAGAGTGGCTTGCACTGCCCTGTATTTCAGACTGTCTCGCTCGGAAAGCCTTTGTTTGTCCTATTCAATCATTGCAACGCTCTGCTGCTTTGATGCTGTGTGGCTGAACGTAAGTTTAGAACATACCCTGTCTTTCAGGGATTATAACTGCTGACCAAGGCACCCTTGTAACATTATGTACTTTAACGAGGGCCATAAAACCTTGCTGTAGTCTGTAGGACACGGAACAGCTGCAGGATCTGGCTTGCAAAGCTGAGATGTGCTGAAGTGTTAGATAAATACGATTAAACTGTTGAGTCTAAATTTCAAAGAGTTGTAGTATCGGGAGCTTTGGAAATAAGACTTTTTTATAATTCGTGATTTATCACCGAATGAGCCTGGAATCTGAGCATTTATGTCACCATGGGTAGCAGCCAAGAAATTTAAACGGGAAAACTTTTTTCAGATATCGTCATCTTCAGCAAGCGCAAGTGTTCTGGCAATTAATCAGGGCACAATGCTACAGACAGCCTAGGAACCAACCTCTCAGAAGTCACTCCACAGAAACATCATTTGACTTTTTTCAAGTCAAGTCAAGTCACTTTTTATTGTCATTTTGATCATAAACTGCTGATACAGTACATCGTAAACATGAGACAACGTTTTTCAGGACCACGATGCTACATGAAACAATACAAAAACTACACTGAACTACGTAAAAACAACACAGAAAAAACTACACTAGACTACAGACCTACCCAGGACTGCATAAAGTGCACAGAACAGAGCAGGCATTACAATAAATAATAAACAGGACAATAAGCACAGTAGAGGGCAGTAAGTTGGTGTCAGTCCAGGCTCTGGGTATTGAGGAGTCTGATGGCTTGGGGGAAGAAACTGTTACATAGTCTGGTCGTGAGAGCCTGAATGCTTCGGTGCCTTTTCCCAGATGGCAGGAGGGAGAAGAGTTTGTATGAGGGGTGCGTGGGGTCCTTCACAATGCTGTTTGCTTTGTGGATGCAGCATGTGGTGTAAATGTCTGTATTGGCAGGAAGAGAGACCCCAGTGATCTTCTCAGCTGACCTCACTATCTGCTGCGGGGTCTTGCCATCTAAGATGGTGCAATTTTCTAATTTTGTTAAATCAATATGACTTTCCCACATATTTTGCTTGACTTTTGAGCCTTCTAAGATAGACACTGTTTCACAAAAATAAATATCTATTTAATGACAACCCATTGGTAAGAAATTGCATGAGGAAGGGGGAGCATTAAGACTGCAGAGAGGTAAAAGAAGGCAACGCAGGCCTTTCTGCCTTGCAAGTACGGGATGTCTTTCCACCTCAGGCTGCTTGCATAGGACCTCCTGGTTAACATTAGACAACAAGCTTGCACACTTTCGGCATGTCATCTAAAACTTTGAAAAACTTCCAAAGATGCACAGTGGAGGCTCTCCTGATTAGTTCCTCCATGGCCTGGAATGGAAATACCCATGCCTAAGAACAGAAAGCTCACAAAGAGTTTTATGATATCACCCAGTCCATCATAGGTAAAGCCCTTCCCACTGCTGAGCAGTGCCACATGAAAGCAGCCTCTGTCATGAAGGACTCCCACTATCCAGGCCATGCTCTCTTCCTGCTTCTGCCATCTGTAAGGAGGTACAGGAGCATTAGGCCCCACACCATTAGGTTAAGGAACAATTATCACACTTCAACTCCAAACATACCTGAGTGCTGAATAAGTGTGGGTAATTTCACTCACCTCAACTCTAAACTGATTTATTATTATTATTATATGTTATTTGTGTTTGTATAGACTGTCTTCTTTTGCTCATTGGATGTTTGTCCGTCTGTGTGTGTAGTTTCCAATTCATTCCATTGTATTTCTTTGTCTTAAAGTACATTTATTATCAAAGTATGTATAATTTATAAAACCTTGAGATTTGTCTCCTTACAGGCAGCCACAGAACAAAGAAACCCAGTCGAACCCATTTAAAAAAAAGACCATCAAATACCCAAATTGCAGAGTTTAAAAAAAAATGTACGGAAATAAAAGTAAGCAAATAGTATTCAGGACTGAAGTTCACTAAAGTAAGTCCACACTGTGATGGTTGCAGGCCACAGTTCTGTGCAGAGATGAGCAAACTCGTGGAGTAACAAATTTAAGTTCAGTGCGGAGAAGAGTATAGCTCACGGAGCAGTGATTTTTGAACCAGCTCGTGCCTCGCCTCTGGCTTCAGCACCCTGTCCTTTTCAATCCAGCCCTGCACTTAAATCATCCAGACCTTGCTCTCGGACCTGGAGCCTGAGTAGTATATGGAGCTATATGTAGTTTGATAATAAATTTTGCTTTGAACTGGTGAGACTTTTCATCCAGCGCTTGATACATTCGGGGAAGTATCATTGTGTTCTTACACACTTGATGGGAGTGGGTGAGAGCAGGCCACACACACAGAACTGCGACTCGTCAGTGCACAAGTGGTAGCCCGGCAGCAGTTGGTTTCACATCTGCAGACATATTCAAGTCGCAGTGACCATCAATTTGCCTGAAAACCTTATACAATAAAGGATGACCACTGTGAGTTCTACCTCTTATGATTTTAATGTCTTTTTTCTTCAACCAGAAAAGTGCCCATTCCTGGGTTTTACCACTGAGGTGCTTCAGGCAACTTGTTTCAAATTATAATATGTTCCAAGGTGACTGACAATTGATTTTTTCCTTATCATAAAATCATCTGAACTCTCCCCACAATTAAACAGTCAATTTTTTAACTTCATGGATGCTCAACAATGACAAACAAAAGAAGCCATCTGATACATTTTGAAGCCTTTAACCCAAAAACCACAGATATATCTTTTCACATTCTTGACCCATCTGCCTCTGCTTTCCTGCATGGGACATGTGTGAGGCATATTTTAAAATATTGGAAGTGTTGTGTAATTAATATTTCAATAACATTTGAGCAATCTTGTGTACACACACACACACACACACACACACACACACACACACACACACACACACATTATATTTTCCTGTTTGACAAATTTCTGGCAAGTTATATGTATGCATATGTAAATTGCATACATTGTCACGGTACCATGTGATATGTTCATGCCTAGCAAAAAGTAAACTCTAAGTTACATCCCCATTTAGGACTCCCATATCTTCCTTTGAATTAATTTAATGTTTTGAAGTTACCAAATATAACAGGAAGCAACTGGGCTCTAAACCAAATGGGGTTCCTGAAATCTGCCCTGAACGTTCAGGTGCGCCACCCTAATAAACATCTGCGGTCCTGATACCTCATCCCACATACAACTCAAGTCAATTTTAGCCACGTGGTGCCATTCTCCCTACTTTGCCTCATTAAAACCTTGTTTCCAGCCAGGACGTGGGAAGGAGCTGCCATAAATCCCCAGCTCACTCTGACTCAGGAACCGCCTGACCTTCATGCCCTTGCAACTCAACAGTCGAGTTAAAATCATGCTTGGTCATGAGATTGGTTTGTGCATTCGGCTATTCACCAACTAGAATGATATTCTGCACACCTCCCCTTCTCCGTTATTTGTATGTGGATGATTCCGATCAACTCTAAGTAATCTTACTTGTAAAACGTGGACTATATAATAGTTAACTGATAAACACAAGAAACTCCACAGATGCTGGAAATCTATAACAATGCTAGAAGAGCTCAGCAGGTCATCCCCCACCCCCCCACCGCCTTCTGAGACCCGAAGAAGTGCCTCAGCTCAAAGTGTTGTTTATTCATTTTCATAAATACTGACTTGCTGAGTCCTCCAGCTTGGATCTTTAAGGTACCTTTAACAGAGAAAGAATTTTTGCAGGCACTTAATCATATTTGCTGCATTAATTTATCTAAATGAAATGGCACAAGGTCAAGAATCTGAGCATTTGCAAAGTCTTTTCTGGCTTCATCTCCTGAATCATTTCCAGACCTACAATCCTTTGTGATTAATCATCGCCATTAAGGAATCGCCCCATCCAGGACATGCCCTCTTCTCATTACTACCATTGGGGAGGAGCTACAGAAACCTGAAGACCCACACTCAATGACTCAGAAGCAGTTTCTGCCCCTCCACGACAAGCTGCCACCTTTGATGAGGTGCCTCACATGAGGCTGCCAAGCAAGATAAAAGCCCAGCAAAGATGAGTAACAGAGAACAAAGAATGGGAATAAAGGGAACCTTTTCTGGTTGACTGCCAGGAGCTAGTGGTATTCTGCAGGGGTTGGTGCTGAGTGTGTTACTTTTCATGGTAGATGTCAATGAACTGGATGAGGGAATTGGAGGCTTTGTGGTTAAGTCTGTGGACAATACAAAGACAGGCGGAGGGCCAGGCAGTGTTGAAGAAGCCAGATTAGGAGAACGGGCAAAGAAGTTGCAGAAGCAAAGTGCTTGGTCATCTACTTTCATTGAAGGAATAAAAGGTATAGACTTACCTAAAATGGGTGGTGCAATGGGTCTTGCCAGTCCGCATTCACGATTCTCGAATGATTAGCCTGCAGGTTGAGTCAGTAGTGAGGAAGGAAAATGCAACGTTAGCACTCATTCCAAGAGGACTGGAGTATAAAAGCAAGAATGTAATGTTGAGGTGTTACAACGCATTGATCAGTCTACATTTGCAGTATTGTGAGCCAGTTTGGGCCCCACATTTAAGAAAGGATGTGCTGGCTTTGGAAAGGGTCCAGAGAAATGATCCCAGGAATGAAAAGGTTAACATATGAGGAGTGTCTTATGGCTCGAGGCCAATATTCACTAGAGTTTAAAAGACTGAGGGTGGATTACATTTGAATGTACTGAATATTGAAAGGCCTAGATAAAGTGAGGTGAAGAGGATATTACCAATACTGGGAGAGTCTAGGACCCGAGAGCACAGCCTCAGAATAGAAGAATGTCCAATTAGAACAGGGATGAGGAGGAATTTCTTTAGCCAGAGGTGGTGAATCTGTGGAATTTATTTTCACAGACAGCCGTGAAGGCCAAGTCATTGGGTATATTTAAAGCCGAGGCTGGTAGTTCCTTGATTAGTTAGGGTGTCAAAGGTTATGGGAGAAGGCAGAAAAATGGGGTTGAGGAGGAAAAACTAATCAGCCATGATTGAATGAGAGAGCAGACTTGATGGGCCGAATGGTCTCATTCTGCTCGTATGACTTATACTCTAATGGTCTTCACTATCAGATTCCTCAATAAGCCATGAACACTACCTTGCTATTCTTTGTTTTGTAGAATTTATGTATTTTTGTAATGAATAGATTTTTAACTGCCTTTGCACTGAACTTCCTACCATAAAACAACACAGTAACAATAAATTTGATTCCATCACCAACCTTATCAGCTCTGGGGATCTCCCATCCACTGTCACCAACCTCATAGTTCCCACACCCTGCACTTCTGTTTCTACCCCCTACCCAAGATCCACAAACCTGCCTGTCCAGGTAGACCTATTGTCTCAGCTTGCTCTTGCCCCACTGAACTCATTTCTGCATTTCTTGACACTGTCTTATCCACCCTTGTTCAATCTCTTCCCACCTATGTTCGTGACACTTCTCATGCTTTGAATTTTTTCAATGATTTTAAGTTCCCTGGCCCCCACCGTTTTATTTTCACCATGGACATCCAGTCCCTATATACCTCTATCCCCCACCGAGATCGTTTCGAAGCTCTTCACTTTTTTTTGGATTCCAGACCTAATCAATTCCCCTCTACCACCACTCTCCTCCGTCTAGCGGAATTAGTTCTTACTCTCAATAATTTCTCCTTTGGCTCCTCTCACGTCCTCCAAACCAAGGGTGTAGCCATGGGCACCTGTATGTGTCCCAGTTATGCCTGCCTTTTTGTTGGCTTTGTGGAACAGTCCATGTTCCAAGTCTATATGGGTATCTGTCCCCCTCTTTTCCTTCGCTACTTCGACGACTGCATTGGCGCTGCCTCCTGCACGCATGCTGAGCTCGTCGACTTCATTAACTTTGCCTCCAACTTTCACCCTGCCCTCAAATTTACCTGTTCCTTTTTAGACACCTCCCTCCCCTTCCTTGATCTCTCTGTCTCCATCTCTGAAGATGGCCTATCTACTGATATCTACTATAAGCCTACAGACTCTCACAGCTACCTGGCCTATTCCTTTTCCCACCCTGTCTCTTGCAAAAATGCTATCCCCTTCTCACAATTCCTCCGTCTCTGCCGCATCTGCTCTCAGGATGAGGCTTTTCATTCCAGGACGAAGGAGATGTCATCCTTTTTTAAACAAAGGGGCTTCCCTTCGTCCACCATCAACTCTGCTCTCAAACGCATCTCTCCCATTTCCCGCACATCTGCCCTCACCCCATCCACCCGCCACCCCACTCGGGATAGGGTTCCCCTTGTCCTTACCTAACACCCCACCAGCCTCCAGGTCCAACGTATAATTCTCCATAACTTCCACCAGCTCCAACGGGATCCCACTACCAAGCACATTTTTCCCTTCCCCCCCCCCCACCTTTCTGCTTTTCACGGGGATCCCTTGTCAACTTGTCCCCCCCATCCCTCCCCACCGATCTCCCTCCTGGCACTTATCTTTGTAAACGGAACAAGTGCTACACCTGCCCTTACACTTCCTCCCTCACCACCATTCAGGGTCCCAGACAGTCCTTCCAGGTGAGGCAACACTTCACCTGTGAGTTGGCTGGTGTGGTATACTGTGTCTGGTGCTCCCGGTGTGGCCTTTTATATATTGGTGAGACCCGACGCAGACTGGGAGACCGTTTCACTGAACACCTATGCTTGGCCCGCCAGAAAAAGCAGGATCTCCCAGTGGCCACACATTTTAATTCCACGTCCCATTCCCATTCTGATATGTCTATCCATGGGCTCCTCTACTGTCAAAATGAATTCAAACTCAGGCTGGAGGAACAACACCTTATATACCGGTTGGGTAGCCTCCAACCTGATGGCATGAACATTGACTTCTCTAACTTCCGTTAATGCCCCTCCTCCCCTTCTTACCCCATCCCTGACATATTTAGTTGTTAGCCTGTTCTCCATCTCCCTCTGGTGTTCACCCCCTCCTTTCTTTCTCCCGAGGCCTCCCGTCCCATGAGCCTTTCCCTCCTCCAGCTCTGTATCACTTTCGCCAATCACTTTTCCAGCTCTTATCTTCATCCCACCCCCTCCGGTCTTCTTCTATCATTTCGCATTACCCCCTCCCCCCACTACTTTCAAATCTTTTACTACCTTTCCTTTCAGTTAGTCCCGACGAAGGGTCTCGGCCCGAAACGTGGACCGCGCTTCTCCCTATAGATGCTGCCTGGCCTGCTGTGTTGCACCAGCATTTTGTGTGTGTTGTTGTACAAATTTGATTCTGTACTTTTTCAGTTCTAGATATTCATTTACATCTCCATCTTTTGTTTCCCAGATATCATCCCCCAGTTGTATGGCTTCCCTACCTGCTTTCTCCCCCTTTACCATCCTCCTTAAATGCCAAGTGTTCGGTAACTTGCATGAAAATCTGGCTCAGTGCTAGCTTTGAGATGATAAAGCTTCTCTGAAGTGGCTTGAGTCATCTTACCGTGTTAGGGGAGGTGTCTGCTTCCGAGTTGATAATATTGTGTGGTTCGGTTTGAACTTTTGATAGATTGCGATCACTGAAGTTTGAGTGCCATGAGGAATTAAGTGAGAAAAAGGCAGCCAGTGTATCGATTAATTCAAAATGCATTGGTATGCCCAGTGCATTTAATAAAATATTTGAGCATGTCATTTTAGTATTAGCAAATTACTAGTAATGTTTGAGTGTTAGTAACATTCAATGGTCTTACCTACCCCTCCCCACCAAAAAAAATCCAGATGAATTCAAAAAAGTGCAAAGGCAGTATGAGTCGCTCGCATTACCTCACTCTCAAAACATGCTTTATTATTGAAGAAATGGAAACTGTGGTTTATGCTCTGAGCAGAATCATTGCCGACAGCTCAAGTGGTTCAACTTACACTTTAACCGATAAGAGTGGTGTTCTCTCTGTCAGAACATTCATTTTAAATGAGGCATGTTATCATGAATAATTTCCATCCTTAGCCAAAGAAATGTCTTGGAATGACAATTAGATCATAACCACAAGGTGTGGAAGGTTAATATCCCTATTGGAATGGGGAACAATTGAACCAAAACATGGAACCAGTTCAATACACATCCTATTTATGTGCTTGGAATTATGGTCTATTTGGCAAAAAACAAACCCCTCAGCCATGTTAAAGATATGTGCTAAGGGGTCAATTTTACTCATCCATACATGCAGCGTAATTACTACCAAAGTTTCAACATATTTCCCTCTGCCCTGATCATAGTGAAAGTGATGTAAATCCCATCAATAGTTTGAATGCTGCTAGGATCATTGCTAAATCAGCTCTGACTGGCTTTGTATATGGAGTCAAAGGCTACTTATTTAACTTCATTGACATGCAGTGTGGAATAGGCGCATCCAGGCCTTCGAGCCTTGCCACCTAGCAATCACACGATTGAATCCTAGTCTAAGCACGAGACAATTTACAATCTACCAGGCAGTACGTCTTTGGAAACACAAGCAGTGTACAAACTCTCTACAGGCGGTGGTGGGAATTGAACACAGGTCGCTGGTACTGTAAAGCGTTGTGCTAACCACTACACTGCCAATTAGTCACGATGCCTAAAGAAAATGAAGTCTCTCTCTAATGTGCTTTTCAAATTTATCAAAGTAACAAAGTGTCAAAGTAAATTTTATTATCAAAGTATGTATACATCACTATACACAACCCTGAGGTTCATTTTCCTGCGAGCATACTCAGCAAATCCATGGATTTGGATGTAGGATTAGGATGTAGGCCTCTGTTAGTCTTGATAGACCATGGATTTGCACCTTGGAAAGTTTCCAGGGCGCAAGCCTGGACAAGGTTTTTTTTAATGGAAGACCGACAGTTGCCCAAGCTGCAAGTCTCCCCTCTCCACGCCACCAATGTTGTCCAAGGGAAGGGCATTAGGACCCATACAGCTTGGCACCAATGAGTGGTGAAGTGCCTTGCTCAAGGACACACACACAAGCCTCAGTCAAGACTCGAACTAGCGACCTTCAGGTAACTAGACGAACACCTTAACCACTTGGCCACGCAACAACACATGGAATAGTAACCATAACAGGATCAATAAAAGATTAACCAGAGTGCAGAAGACAACAAACTGTGGAAATGCAAATATAATTAAATAGCAATAAATAACGAGAATATGAGATAAAAGATAAAGAGTTCTTAAAGTGTAATAATTGGTTGTGGCTACATCTGAATGGATGGGCAAGTGAGTGTTGTTATCCCCTTTGTTCAAGAGCCTGATGGCTGAGGGGTAGTAACTATTCTTGAACCTGCGGGTAGTAGCTGTTCTTGAACCTGGTGGTGTGAGTCCGAAAGCACTTGTACCTTCGGCCTGATGGCAGCAGTGAGAAAAGAGCATGGCCTGGGTGGTGGAGATCTCTGATGATGGATACTGCTTTCCTACAACAGTTTTTCATGAAACTTCGATGTTACGGAGGTCTTTAACAGCAATACGGGCTGAATCCAGTGCGAAAGGAATTTTCCGTTCAAAGGCATTGATGTTTCCATTCCACGCCATGATGCCGCCAGTCAATATACTCTCCGCTACACATCTGTAGAAGTTTGTCGAAGTTTTAGATGTCATGCTGAATCTCCGCAGACTCCTAAGGAAGTGGAGGCACTAACACACTTTCTTCACAGTTGCACTTGTGCTGTGCCCAGAATCCTCTGAAATAGTAAAACCCAAGAATTGAAAGTTGCTGACCCTAGCCTGTAAAGTTCATTTTATGATCCTCAATGGCTCGGACAGACCTGGTGTATGCAGACAATTTCTGGTCCGCAGAGCAGCAGAATAACTGGAGCAAATCCATCTTGGAATAGTGCAGTTGATTTCTTTTACATTATGGTAACAAAGAAAATGACACCGACAGAAAACTTTCAGGAAGTAATACTCATACCAGCGCAAAGCAGCACAATGGATTTCCACCCATTCATTCAATGAATGAGTGGAAAATCCAGCCAGCACTTCATCCGTTTGGAATTAATTCATGTTTCCATACTTGCCAGGTGGGAGACAGGATGTGCGAAGTGAGGGGTTGTAGAATTTGGAGTGGGTAATATGGGGGAGCTGCTCTGGTGGCAAAGTCTAGCTATGTCTCTAACGGAGGGAATGTCTCATTCCCTCCGTTAGCTTGCAGGTCACCCTAGGGAAAGGTGTAGCACCTGCCTGGCCTCCCCGATCAGGGTCACATGAAGCCATGGGAGTAGGTGGTGGACGGTCATACAAGCCGCTGCTGCAGATCACAAGTCCTGGTTATGCAACCACTGACGCCAGGCAGATCTCTGAAGAGCATTGATAATGGCTAGGGTCACCCCTAGTGACCCCTAGTGTAAAGACGCTGCTCAGAAGAAGGCAATGGCGAGCCACTCCCAGAGAAAAATTTGCCAAGAACAATCATGGTCGAAGACCGTGATCACCCATGTCATAAGGCATGTTATGATGATGATGGTGGTTGGGTCGGAGAATTCAGCTCTTTGTGGTTAGCTGCTGGTGTTTGGATATTCTGTCTTACTTAGTCCAGAAACTTGCAGCCAAAGCACCTGCTGTAATTCAATCCAGCATGACTCACCTTCAGTATTCAGTAACGGGCCTTAATGCTAAATGAGAGACAAAAGCATGCAAGAGATGCACTTCATTCCTGGTACCATTGTCTGCAGTCATTGTGACTAATATAAGCGTCATTGACTTCATATATCAAGTCAGCGCAAGCTGATTTAGCAGTTCTCTGTCAGCATCCAAGTTATTAGTGGCTTTCCAGCAGTGGTTTGACCCCAGTCCTTTCTTATGAAATGCTGGGAAGGGGTCAAAGAATGGTTATCAGTAGTTCAAGCAATGCTGGGAACTCTCTGAATAGTAATGGAACAAAGATGCAAAAATCTGCAGACGCTGGAAATCCATGCCCCACACACACAAAATGCTGAGCTCAGCAGGCCAGGCAGCAACTATGGAAAGGAATAAACGGTCGATGTTTCAGGCCGTGACCCTTCATCAGGGCCGGAATGAAAGATGAGAAGTTAGAGGGAGACAGTGGGTGGAGGGGAGGAAGTAGTACAAGGCGATAGGAGAAACCGAGGGGGGTGGGATGAAGTAAAGGACTGGGAAACTGATAGGGGAAAGGCATAAGGGGCTGGAGAGGGTACAAGACCATGGAAGAAAGGAGAGAGGAGCACCAGTGGGAGGTCATGGGCTGGTAAGGAAATGAGGTGAGAGAGGGAAACGGGAATAGAAATAGTGAAGGGGGGGCAATTACCGGAATTTTGAGAAATCAATGTTCTTGCCATGACGTTGGTGGCTCCCCAAACAGAATATAAGGCACTGCTGTTCCAACCTGAGTGTGGTCTCATTATGGCAGTACAGGAGGCCATGGATGGACATATCAGAATGGGATTGGGAAGTAGAATTAAAGTGAACAGCCACTGGGAGATCTCTCTTTTTCTGACGGAAAGAACGTAGGTGCTCGGCGAAGTGGTCTCCCAATTTATGTCAGGTCTCACCGATATACAGGAGACCAAAGCAGGAGCAACAGGTATAGCGGATGACCCCAAAAAACCCACAGTTGAAGAATTGCCTCACCCAGAAAGACTATTTGGGGCCATGATTGGTAGTGAGGGAGGAGGTGTACAGACAGGAATGGCACTTGTTCTGCTTGCAAGGATGAGTATAGATATCTGAATAGTAATTTAGACTTTGTTGTACGAGGCAATTGAGAATAAGGCACAGAATCCTAGATGGTTCAGCAGGAGGATCTTTGACCTCGGGAGCTAATCCAACTTTTGAGTGGTTGATCCCCACAGTTTATGACTCTTCAAGTATCTAAAATTCACACTAACTTTAGCAATAAGTTCATTGTAAGCCATATGTGGCATTCCATAACTTTGCAATCATAAATTTTTCCAATGCAATTAATTGCAGCAGGCATTTATTCTCTCCAACTGTGGCTCAGCCTGCTCTCCATAATATCTGACTATTAGAATTTATTTATTGTTTTTACTATTGGAGCAATCGCAGCCTTATAAGGGATTGCCCATTTTAAATTTTCAAGAGAGTTCTGAAGGAGACGGCATCATGTGGAATTTTCCATTGGGAACCAACTTGTGTCATCTTCTGGCAGAAGGTCATACTGCAACATTATACGCCGCAATAATCAAGAAATCTTTAACTTGTGGTTTAAAGAGGATACTACCAGCTGGGTGAGAAGCATGTAAATGTCCAGCCTATAGCCAGCTTCAGTCTATCTTTCCTCGTGCCCTCACTGTGTCACATGTAGAATCACATCGTTGATTTTGAAAATGAACTTCACTCCTAAAAAAAACATAGTGGAACAACAGTACAAATCATATCTGTCCATACTTATACAGCAGATTAGCTTTTTTAGTCACATGTACATTGTGCCGAGGGCAGGAAGTTGCCATGCTTCCGGAGCCCACGACTTACTAACCTGAATACCTTTGCAATGGGAGGAAACCGGAGCACCTGGAGGAAACCCACATAGTCATGGGGAGAATGTGCAGACTCCAGATAGTCAGCAGCAGGAATCGAACCCTGGCTGATGATTGCTGGCATTAACCACTATGCCGCCAGGCTCCCTTAAAGCTGTCATCAAACTAATACAGTACATTTGCAAAGCATTCAGCACTCCTGTGGCCTCTTTGAACAATACGCCGATCAAGACTGTTATGCTGGGCCCAGCGCCTCTGCATCCAGCGGCCGCAGTACCTTAAATAAAACATCTTGGGCTTCAAGTCAGGAAACCTTACCCAAGACTGGGAAAATTAATCTCCCTGAGCTGACAAACAAACAGCTATCACCAATGCTGCAGGAAGTTTTAAATAAGCTGACAGAAATTTTCATGGTATGGAGAACAATAGTCTTCATCACTGTATTGCTCACAAAAGCAACAAGGTGTCAGAAAAAAAGCCAGTAACAAGCGTACTGTAAAAGCTGGAATGACACTGACAGCTTCCAACTGTATTTTCATGTTCCCATTGGAGATCTGGAGCTCATGGTCTTTCTGTTATGTGCTATACTTACAAAGGAATTGGCTTTTAGTACAGAAAAATGCTGAAAATTCATTAAACATGTTTTCTTTAAATGATAAAATCATGTTAGATTACACAGATGATCTAACCTCATTCAAGTGAATGCTTTTGCAGCAAATCCCCTAGCTTTAAATGACATGAGTAATGGATAATGCTCCTTCATCCCACTCTCCCTCCCTGCGGTACAGAGGTAACCTGTGATCTTGGAACTCTCCATCTCATCTCACAGAACCACCAAATCTTAGATCTGCCAAGTGTCACATTTCCATTAACATTTCCCTTTTATTTTCCTTGGTGAAAAAGAATATAACCTCTTTTGTGTATCTAACCTCAGTTCTGTTCACTTCAGTGGGTTTGTAATCCTTGTCAGTACTTCGCTGTTTTCAATAGTCTGACCTTGGCAAGTTTGAATGCATGGGAAAATAATTCCAACTGTTACCACATAAACTAAAGCTGAAAGTAAAGTTTAAAAAACTTATTATCAGAGTCACCACCCACAACCCTGAGATTCTTCTTCCTGCAAGTTTACTCAGCAAATCTATAGAACAGTAACTGTAAACAGGATCAATGGACAACAAACTGTGCAAATTCAGATATAAATAAGTAGCAATAAATAATGAGCATGAAATAACAAGAGTCCTTAATTGAGTGTAGTTATCCCCTTTTGTTCAAGAGCCTGATGGTTGAGGGGTAGGGACTGTTCTGGAACCTGGTGGTGTAAGCCCTGAGGCTCCTGTACTTTCTACCTGATGGCAGCAGCAAGAAAAGATCCTGGCCTGGGAGGTGAGGATCTTTGATGATGGATGCCGCTTTTCTACGGCAATGTGCTCAATATGGAAAAGAATATACCCTCCTTTGTGTATCTAACCTCAGCTCCATTACTTCAGTGGGGTTGTAATCCATATCACTACTTCGTTGCTTTCAATAGACTGACCTTGGCAAGTTTGAATGCATGGGAAAATAATTCCGATTGCTACCGCATAAACTCAGGCTAAAAGGATATAAAAATCTCGGAGCAGTTTTGTGAATACTGACAAAAATAGATACGTATGCAATGCCTGAATATAATGTGCACATAGATATAATGTTATTCCTTGTAATTAAATTCCTTTTGGTGCATAAAACATCAGCAGTGTAATAAACCCAATAACATTCCTCAAACAATCACAGATTAATTACCAGTTACTCTTTATAGTTACCGTTTTCGTGGTGATAATGAGGAATGTTGGGTGGGAACCAACATGTTGAATAGTACACTGAATCTTTGCAGAGCAGGTGGTTGATGATGTGTCTGTGGTGGAGTAAAATCTGATGGACTGGCAGGAGAGCACAATCTCAGAATAAAAACACATCTCTTTAGAACAGAGATGAAGAGGATAGTTTCTTCACCAGAAGATGGTGAATTTATGCAATTCATTGCCGCATGTTGCTGTGGAGGCCAAGTCATTGGGTATATTTAAAGCAGAGGTTGATAGGGTCTTGATTAGTAAAGGAGAGAAGACAGGAGAGTGGAGCTGAGAGGGATAATAAATCAGCCATGATGGAATGGCAGAGAAGACTTGATGGGCCAAATGGCCTAATTCTGCTCCTGTGTCGTATGGTCTTATGGAGTGACTGAGGTGGAATGTCCAGCAAGTTCCTTGAGCAGAATGATTAAGATTAGCTTTACTTGTCAAACCCTCCAAACATTGAAACATACTGCAAAATGAATTGTTTGTGTCAAATCAAATCAGTGAGGATTGTGCTGTGCAGGCCTCAAGTGTCACAACCCTTCTGGTGCCAACAGATCATGTTCACAGGTTACTAACTCTAACTATACGTCTTTGGAACGTGGGAGGAAACCAGGGCACCCAGAGGAAATCCACACAGTCACGAGAAGACCATACAACCTCCTTACAGATGGTGGCAGACATCGAACACTGTTCTTACAGCTGGCACTTTAAAGCGAAGCGTTAACCACTCGGCTGCCGCGCACACAATCTTCAGGCTGCAATCCTCGCCATCTCGTACCTGACAGCAGAGCACTGGAATGCACAATGCTTGTCACATGCTAAATTCATCACTGTCTGGAATAATTCTTAGAAACTCTGTGATCACCCATCATTCTAGTTCTAAGCCATATTGCTCTCTCTTATGTTAGGAGGGAGATGGCAACAAACAAGTTGCTTCAGGAAGGCTGTAACAAGCTGCGCTCATCTCTGTTCAACAGCCTTTGCATAGCAGCAAAATATGCATTTGACGTGGTCACACGAGAAGGCTGGAATCCAGCCGGTTTATTCTTACAGATAGAAACGCCCATCCATTCTGATGTGACCTGCTGCATTACCAAGGTGTCCTTCTTAACCTGTGACATGCATTGTGTAGTGCACTTAGTCACTGACAATGTTATTAGTTAGACCCGAATAGATGTAAACGTTTAATAGATAAATTTAAATGCACAGATGGAAAGAAAGGAAGACATTGATTGATTAATCAATTGAATTAAAGGTAATATATAACTGTGGTGGGTCGGATTGTTGGGAACCTAATGGAATGATCATGATGGTCTGACTGTGGTGGGCTGGTTCGTGATTGAAGGTAGTGAGGATGCTAAAGGGAGATGTGGTGATCTGGTACGCGGAGACACTATGACAAGATAGTGGGGCAATTATCCAGATGACTGTGGTCGGGTGTTTGGTGGAATTACTGTGGTGAGGCGTGGCAGATGGTAGATTAGTGGTTTGACTGGGAATGAAGTGGCAATTCTGTGTCTTGTAGACCTTAATAAGTTTTTTAATTTATAGTTCAATTCCTGTTAGCAACACATGTTGAAGGCTAATAAATCCCCGGGTCCAGATGGTCTGCATCCGAGCGTTCTAAAAGAGGTGGCTCAGGAAATTGCGGATGCATTGGTAATCATTTTCCTGTGTTCCTTAGATTCAGGATCAGTTCCTGAAGATTGGAGAGTGGCTAATGTTATCCCACTTTTCAAAAAGGGAGGGAAGGAGAAAACGGAAAACTATCGCCCTGTTAGCCTAATGTCAGTCGTGGGGAAGATGCTTGAGTCCATTATTAAGGACGAAATAGTGGCACATCTTGATGGCAGTAATAGGATTAGGCCGAGCCAGCATGGATTTACCAAGGGCAAATCATGCTCGACTAATCTGTTTTTTGAGGGTGTAACAAGGATGTTAGACGAGAGTAAGCCAGTGGATGTTGTTTACCTAGATTTTCAGAAGGCATTTGATAAGGTGCCACATAGGAGATTGGTGAGTAAAATCAGAGCTCATGGCATTGGGGGCAGGGTTTCAACATGGATAGAAAACTGGTTGGCAGATAGAAAGCAAAGGGTAGCAGTGAATGGGTGTTTCTCGGACTGGCTGGAGGTGACTAGTGGGGTACCACAGGGCTCTGTATTGGGACCACAGCTCTTTACGATTTATGTCAACGATTTAGATGAGGGCATTGAAAACTATATCAGCAAGTTTGCTGATGATACTAAACTGGGTGGCAGTGTGACATGCGAAGAGGACATTAGGAGAATACAGGGAGACTTGGATAGGCTGGGTGAGTGGGCAGATACTTGGCAGATGTCATTCAATGTGATTAAATGTGAAGTTATCCACTTTGGAAGCAGGAACAGGAGGGCAGAGTATTGTCTGAATGGTGTAGAGTTAGGTAAGGGAGAAATGCAAAGAGACCTAGGAGTCCTAGTTCATCAGTCAATGAAGGTGAATGAGCAAGTGCAGCAGGCAGTGAAGAGGGCAAGTGGAATGTTGGCCTTTGTTACAAGGGGAATTGAGTACAAGAGCAAGGATGTCCTTTTGCATTTGTACAGGGCCCTGGTGAGACCACACCTGGAATATTGTGTACAGTTTTGGTCTCCTGGTCTAAGGAAGGACATTCTGGCAATTGAGGAAGTGCAGCGTAGATTCACTAGGTTGATTCCTGGGATGGCAGGGCTGTCTTACGCAGAGAGATTGGAGAGATTGGGCTTGTACACGCTGGAATTGAGGAGATTGAGAGGGGATCTGATTGAAACATTTAAGATAATTAAAGGATTTGATAGGATTGAGGCAGGAAATATGTTCCAGATGTTGGGAGAGTCCAGTACCAGAGGGCATGGATTGAGAATAAGAGGTCAGTTATTTAAAACAGAGTTGAGGAAGAGCTTCTTCTCCCAGAGAGTTGTGGAGGTGTGGAATGCACTGCCTCAGAAGACGGTGGAGGCCAATTCTCTGGATGCTTTCAAGAAGGAGCTAGATAGATATCTGATGGATAAGGGAATCAAGGGATATGGGGACAAGGCAGGGACTGGGTATTGATAGTGAATGATCAGCCATGATCTCAGAATGGCAGTGCAGACTCGAGGGGCCGAATGGTCTACTTCTGCACCTATTGTCTATTGTCTATTAATGGAGAAACTGCTGCTTTTATTTTAAGATGAATATACATCGGCAGTCCACACAAAAATGTACAACAGAATTTATGCATCTGGCGAGAGTTTAACTTAACAATGCAGTTCAAGTTGGGGCAGAATTTGCAGGGATATTATCACTAATATGTGTTCAGAGCATTTTGAAGGCTGTGTTGCCATAGCTGTTTTTCTAAATTGGCTGGCATCAGAAGTTCTAGATTACTTGAAGATATGATTGAGTTTCTTTTACAGTCATAAGGCCAGGGGTAGTGATATTCAGCAGTGAATGTACCATACACTAATACATCATAACTCCAGCAAATGAAGCATGCAACAAGATCTAGAGAACATTTAGACATAGACTAATGAGTGGCAATATTCATGCCACAAAAGTACCAGGCAACAAGAGAGAATCTAGCCACTTGCCCTTGACATTCAGCCCCATTGCCTAGTTTTCCCCTGTTCCGGGGTTGATTATTGACCAGAGACTCAATTGTAAATACTGTGGCTACAAAAGCTGGTCTGTGGTTGGGTACCCTGCAGTGTAACTCCGCCTTCTGACAGCCCAAAGCCATTCCATCACGTCCAACGCACAAATCAGGAGTGTGGTGGAATGTCCTTAACTTGCCTGGATGAATGCAGTTCCAGCAATTCTCCAACATCCATACCATCCAGGTCAAGGCACCCGGTGTGATTGATGTTCCACCCACCATCTTAATCATTCATTCCCTCCAACACAGACTGCAGTGTATGTTATCTGCACATATTGACTCAGCTGATCCCTCGATTTCATGTACTGCATTGCAGTTGCTTGGTTAGTCTAGTGAGTCAAACACCTTGTTAACTGCAGCATCTACCAACAGGAAGGACATGGGAACATGGCCACCCACAGACTTCCCTCCAATTTCCCAGACGCAGAAATATTTTTCCTTCATTTTCTCTTTGATGTTATGTGCAAATCCTGCAACTCCCTCGTGCACAGCACTGTGGGAGTCCCTTCACCAAAGAATTGGAAAGATGTAAATATGGTTGAGAGAGTACAGAGAAAATTTACTAGGATGTTGCCCGGTCTGGAGGACATGAGTTATAAGGAAAGATTGAATAGGTTAGGACTGTATTCCTTAGTGTGTAGAAGATTGAGAGGAGGTTTGATGGTATTCAAAATTATGAGGGGTATAGATAGGGTAAACGCAAGCAGACTTTTCCACTAAGTGTGGGTGGGACTACAACCAAAGGGCACAGGTTAAGGGTGAAAGGTGAAAAGTTTAAGGAGATCATGAGGGGAAAATTCTTCACTCAGAGGGTCATGAGAGTGTGGAATGAGCTGCCAGCGCAAATGGTGCATTCGAGCTCAATTTCAACCTTTAAGCAAAGTTTGGATAGGTACATGGATGGTAGGGGTATTGAGGGCAGGTTGATATAGTAAGCAGCTTAAAAGGTTTCAGCATGGACTAGATGGACCAAAGAGCCTGCTTCTGTGCTGTACTTTTTGATGATTGAAAGGAATTAAATCACCATCTTCTGAAAGGCATTTAAGGAAGGAAATAAATACTGTCCCTGTCCATGCTTGCCAAGTCACAGAAATGAATCAATAAAGACATTCTTTTTGATACTGCAGATTGTTGGTTATAACCACTGAGGTCTGTGCATCCTCTACCAAACAGGATGCTACTATTGTTCCAGCTACCCAATTTCCCTGTTTCTCAAAATAAGTGGAAGGTTCACCGAAACCTTTGGTCTTCATTATTTCCTGTGGGGGAGAAGTTTGTTTCCTCCAGCCAACTTTACAGAGAGGAGTGAGGTGACCCAGAGTTGAAGGACTACAACATGAGTTAGCCAACCGTGTGTTCCTGTAATTGAATATCCTATCAGTTACTGATACCAGTCATTGGACACAGTACATAAACTGTTATAGTAGTTTGCGGTTCTGTACAGCCAGGTCTTGAATGCTTGCCTGCTGAATGAGTCACAGCTTTTTCAATCGTAATTTTCAGCCAATAAATGTCAATTGCCTCGAGGTGATCAATTTAGTGTTATATCAGACACAATTTGTCAGCAGTATTGTCTGGAAGAAGATCTGGATGAGTAGATCTGGTGTATTTGCCACAGTATATCACAACCAAAAGAAGTGACAAGTCAGCTGATTCATTGACTTCCTCTTCTAAGTGTTAAATAGAAAATTGTGGGTAGTTGGAAGTCATTACAGGGCAGGAGTTGAATTTCTAAGGCTCATGTAACACCAGTGATCATAAAGATGAAACATAGGATTAGTCTCTAATCAGTGATCCCAGCCCTGAAATCTATCCCTTGTATCAAACGATCTTTGTATTGTTTAAGAGGCCATTTGATTTATTTAGCAAAGTTCATTTCTTTATTACTGAGAACCACTGTAGAGTCAATTAGACACAAAGATCAATGTATTCTGTTCATTTATTCTGTTATTTCTTGTTTTTTTTTTCGAAAAATGGTGCCTGTGCTGTAACTTCTAAGCAAGCCCCTTTTAACGCATAGTTTCCAATGCATTCCTAGTGAAAGGTAACTAAAATAAGAAAACAGAGGTTTTTTTACTGCCGTGATGAGGACACACACAGGTTGGAGGAGCAACACTTCATATCTTGTGTGAGTAGCCTGCAACCTGACAACATGAACATTGATTTCTCTAACTTCCGGCAGTTTCTCCCCCTCTCTTTTTTTTCTCCCTTCTCTCTTTTTCCATTCCACATTCCTACATCTCCTCCTACATCTTCTCTTCTCAGCTGCCAGTCACCTCCCTCTGATGCCCTTCCTCCTTCACATTCTCCCATAGTCCACTGGCCTCTCCTATCAGATTCCTTCATCTTCTGCCCTTTAACTTTTCCACCTATCACCTCCCAGCTTCTTTCTTCATCCCTTCTTCCCCACCATCCATCTTCCACCTCCCTTCCAGCTTGTACTACTTCCCCTCACCCCACAATCTTATTCTGGCTCCTGTGCCCTTCCTAACCAGTCCTGATGAAAGGTCTCAGCCTGAAACTTTGACTGCTTATTCCCCTGCATAAACGCTGACCAGCTGAGTTCCTCCAGCATTTTATGTGTGGTGCTCTGGCTTTCCAGCATCTGCAGAATCTCTTGTGTTAATGAAGTGTGGGTGATTTTTCACTTTGGCCAGTGATGTAAACTACAAACTGTTGACTTGATTTTGTTTTATTCCACTGAATCGTTTAAATAACAATAACTTGTGGATCACTAATTCAAATTCAATAAAGCGTGACTTTTCTCATGATCTCTGCTACTAGGTAGTTTCTTAGGAGCATTATGAATTATCAACTGATAATCGCTCCAAAAGAATAATCTGAAGAACTTGAAGGTTTCTTTTACCATTTTCAAAATTATTTAATACATTAATACCAACGTATGCATTTAACTTACTGTATATATTTAAATTTTTACTTCAGTTGTTTAGAGTTTAAAGGAAACAAAGTACACTGGATGTTAGGAATGTCAAGTCAAGTCAAATCACTGTTATCGTCATTTCGACCATAACTGCTGGTACAGTACATAGTAAAAATGAGACAACGTTTTTTCAGGACCATGGTGTTATATGACACAGTACAAAAACTAGACTGAACTACGTAAAAAACAACACAGAAAAAAACTACACTAGACTACAGACCTACTCAGGACTGTAGTAATAATATAGAAAAGCTGGAGTATAAGGGATCAAGATTTATAAGGAGCAGCTAGCAAAGAAGAGTTGAGGCCAAGATCAGATTAAGTCAAGTCAAATATATTGTCAGTTAATTATATACTGTACAGGTATATAATCAAATAATATTTATATGTAGAAGCAAAACAAAGTTTCTTCGACTCAGGGTATAAAGCACAGTGGTACACATAACACACGATAACTTATGAAAGTAAGGATAAAATCACGCATAAATAACAAATTAAAGTGCATAAATTAAATACTGTGTGGAACAGGTTAACCAGTGACACTTTGAATGTGATACAGCATTCTCCTGATGGGAGACACTGTCTCCCATTCTAACTGTTCTTGTTTTTATGCATTGGAGACTCCTGCATGAAGGTGCAAAGTTAAAGAGGATGCTGATGGATGGGTGGGATTCTTAATAATACTAAGAGCCCTCTGTGCACGCACTCCTGATAAATTTCCCCAATGGATGGTAGGGAAATCCCTATGATCCACTCAGCCATTCTCTCAGTTCTTTGCAGACGCTTCTGCTCCGAAGCTTGGCTGCTCCCGTACCAGATGGAGATGCAACTTCTCAGGCTCTCAGTGGTGCTCCTGTAAGATGGGGTAGAATCAGCCATAATGTTGCCAAATGATGAAGCAAGGTGTGAAGCTTCTGTCTTTCTTAACGCAAACGGTCAGTAGGCCAAGCAACATCCCTGGAGCAATGAGGTTGACTGACACGATGCCATTTCGGAGATCATCATTTCTAGTCAGAGATAAGGGCAGAAAAAGCCTCGGTTGGACATAATGTCCAAAAGACGTTTTATGCTGTGAAGTGGAATCTCGTGGGCAGTGTTATTAAAGGAGGGGTTGTAGCGGTGTGCTACACGCAGCGCTAAAATTACGACACGGAGTCGGTAACTGCAGTCGAAGGAAAAAACTTTATTCGAAAACTTCAGCCTCACTTTTAAGCCTCTGTCAACCGGCCCCCCATGGCGTAGAAGCTCCAAAGCTCTGTGCTCGCAAACCCCCGTAGGCTATCTAATTGTGAGTCGGTTCGGATGCGCCAGGAAATGGGTCGCCACAGGGTTCCCAATCTTTTTCATGCCTTGGGGCCCTACTGTTAACCGAGAGGTTAGTAGACCCCAGGCTGGGAACCCTTGTATTTAAGTATCAGCCAGGGAACTCAGTCAGGTTGTCTCATACAGCTTGTGTCTGAGCCCTCAGGGTGGGATTGTGTCTGAACCATCAAGTTGGGATAGAGTGGCCCTTGTGGTGATACCTACTTTGTGGGCATAAAGCTAAACAGAGCAGTAACTGATCAGGACTTGTTACGTTTCAGCAAAAATGAAAGAGCTTTGTGCGAGGAAGGAGGCATTTAAAAAGACATCAGGCTGTGATGCTTAACAGTTCCATTGATCTTACAGTTTGTTCCTCAAAACCTTTCATGAGACTGTCAGCCTCATTCTACACAGGAAAATATACAGTCTACTGGGACCTGGAAAGGAGAAACTTAATGCCATTGAAGTCAAGCTCAAGATATCCTTTATCTGAAGCAAAGGAAGATAGAAAAGTCAGTGACCCTGACCACCAAGTCCCTATTGTTTCATATGAAGGCTCCCAATCCAGACAGGGAGCATTGTTTATTTGTCTATTTTATGCTAGAATCTTAGGAAATGATGTGAAATGCTCTTTGGCTGTCATTAGGACTAAGTTGTGCATGTGCTTCTTTTTAACATTAAACGGGAGCTAAACAAAATACGTCTGTAACACAATACATAGCGGAGTAAATATAACAAGTAAAGCATATTCAGAAAGAAATCCAACAACAAATGATTGGCTCACAAGCTAGGAGTTGACCAAACGACTGTATGTGCAAATCTCTGCTTACAGTATTCACGTGAGACATTGTCTCTCACCCCTCATTCCCTAAACCAGGGGTTCCCAACCTTTTTTATGCCATGGACCCCTACCATTAACTGAGGGCTCCATGGACACCAGTTTGAGAACCCCTGCCTGTACAATTTAATAAAGCATGCACAAATATTTCAATGCTTCATTGAAATCATTATTTGTTTTATTCTTGAGCTAGCGAAGAGTTGGACAGTTGAGGGAATTATCTTACAGAAAGTTATTATTAAAATTATCTTCTTGCTGTTGCCATCAGGAAGAAGGTACGGGAGCCTCAGGGCTCACACCACCAGGTTCAGGAACTGTCATTACTGCTCACCCATTAGATTCTTAAACCAAAGGGGCTAACTTGACTTGACTTCACTTGCCCCATCACTGAAATGTCCACACAACCTATAGATTCACTTTCAAGGACTCTTCATCTCATGTTCTCGATATTTATTGCTTATTTATTTATTATTTTTCTTTCTTTTTGTATTTGCACAGTATTTGTCTTTTGCTCACTGTTTGACCACCAAAATTGGTGTAGTCTTTCATTGATTATGTGTGGTTATTATGCTATTGTGGATTTATTGAGTATGCCCACAAGATAATAAATCTCAGGGTTGTATATGGCGACATATATAAACTTTGATAATGAATTTACTTTGAACTTTGTTCTGGGGATTGCTATGTGAGTTGGGTGCGGGGGAGTCGGGGAGGAGGAAGGAGGAGAGACATTTTTGTGAAGTGTCGTCTACTTGACCCAAACACTGAGTGAACTGAGCCTGCGTAACAACAAAAGCAGTCTGTGTGTTAGGTAAGTGTCAATAACTTCTGTTGTAATCAGTGAGGTAAGGTCTGCAGTGTAAATGACTCATGCTGACCTGAGCTCTTTGTTTTTGCATCAGGCTATTTGGAATTGAAGCAGACAACAGACTAAACAAAAATTTTGTAAGTTTAATACTGGGCAATGATGTCTCGAAGTAGAACAGAGGACTTGAAGAGCAACTTTGAACATTAAAAGGGAGCCAACTGAAACACATACAATAACAATACAATACAAATTGTAACACAATACACAACAGAGTAGAAAATAATTTTCAAATGGAAATCTAAAAAGATTAAATGCAAAGTTTAGTATGAAAGGAAAAAGTTGCAGGGCTGCAGGTAATGGACACAGTAAATGTGTGATAAATTGGATATCTCTTTAAAAGTGCCCAGAGAAGATTGAAGTGAGAATTACTTCCTTCTCTGCTGTGATGTCCTCTGCTTCTTTAAATTAGAAACCAGATAGTGAGAATGAACGGGATGCGGTTGTAAAACTCCTTCTCGTTATGAGTGCAAGAGATTTTGTGGAAACTGGAAATCCAGAGTAAACTACACAAAATGCTGGAGAATCAGAATCGGTTTAATATCACTGGCAAATGTTGTGAAATTTGTTGTCTTTCCGTTCGCAGTACAATGCAATACATAATAATAGAAAAAAAAATGTGAATTACAGTAATATATATATATATAAAGTTCAATTAATTAAGTAGTGCAAAGAGAGAAATTAAAAAATTGTGAGGTAGTGTTCATGGGTTCAGTGTACATTTAGAAATTGGATGGCAGAGGGGAAGAAGCTGTTCCTGAATTGTTGAGTGTGTGCCTTCAGGCTTCTGTGCCTCCTTCCTGATAGTAGCAATGAGAAGAGGTCATGACCTGAGTGATGGGATCTCAGCAGGGCAGCAGTATCTTTGGAGAGGAATAAAGTCGACCTTTCTGGCCGAGACCCTTCATCAGGACTCATCTGGATCTCTCTGCACATGCCCTGGAGTTTTGGATCTCTGGTGTCTTTGAATGAGATTGCAGCAATTGTCATGTTTGTAGACAATCCAGTCAGAGCTGCTTACCTGCCATTGTTTCTGTGAGTTGATGAGGAGGGGGGAGATGTCAGTGGTTGAGTGCAGGATGGTGGAGGGGATGTCACCAGCGTGGCCGGCGCAATATTGCTCACAGATTCCTGCAAAGTGGTATGCACACACACACTCCCGACTTCAGGAGAGAAGTGAACAGCTGGCGCCACAGAGGAAGTGCCGCACACTTAGGCCATGGGTCCAAATAGTGAAGATCACGCCGATCATTGTGTACTGAGCACTCGGAGGTACTGAGGCAATAAAGCCTCTTCACTTTCGCAAGTCTGATGACCAGCGGGACTCTGAGAGATATGTTCGTTGGCTCACAAGAGCTACGATGGACATAGGTCTCAGAGTCAGCTAAGCTCTGAAGTCTGCAGATGTGACTGAAAGTCTCATTTAGTGGCGTAATGGGGGCTGGAGAGTGTGTAAAGCCTGTTCGGCGGGAAGGTGCTATTAATGCCATAAGCACTTAACGTGTACACATGTGGCATTTCTAGAACAAGCTAAGGGAAACAGCAGGAAATGCTGAAACAATGAATCTGTTCATTCCTACACTGATTTTATACGGCAGGGGTTTTTTACCCTGCATTTTCAATATGACAAGAAGTATAATCTTAGCCTTGTCTCAAACCAGCAGGGAATGTGACTGACAGGTTGATAGCATTGAAAAATTTCTAGAAATAAAGATTCAAATCTCATGAAAATAAGAACCATATGCTGAGAAATATATTCCTTTAGCAGGAAAAGGCCTTGTGTAATGTTATTTTTTCCTTGTGTGGTTGACGGATGCCCTGAAATTCCACAAGCAGGAAGCCATGAAGCAGAAATAGATA
This sequence comes from Hypanus sabinus, assembly GCF_030144855.1. NCBI lineage: Eukaryota > Metazoa > Chordata > Chondrichthyes > Myliobatiformes > Dasyatidae > Hypanus > Hypanus sabinus. Next base: position 23,919,382 of record NC_082735.1, on the reverse strand, counting down.
AGTTTCCCTTATTTTCACTATTCTGCAGGGGGAAGTGGGGGTGGGGGGGAGCTTAAAGTTTAGCCATGAGCAAAAGGTACCATTGGACACAAAAGTTTCTAATTATAACTCAAAGGGTTTAACCTCTACAAACAAAAATAGGATGCTGCACGTCCATGTTCACATCAGGCTGGGTCGCAGCTGAATGGAAGATGGCTGCTTTCGGAGCAGTTTTGTAAAGCTGCTTGTATTGTATCTTGGTGACAGCTGATGTTTATAACACAGAAAGTAGACAGAGCTGGAGTAACCAAGAAAGTCCTGATCTGGCTAATAGATCTTCAGTTGGCCCTCTTCTGCCTTAGGGGGAGCTTCTTCTGAAGTATTTATTGTCTTGTAACTTCTTGCTTTCTGAAAGTTTTTGCTTTCCCCTTTTAGCATGATCTCTGGACTCTCTAAACTTTATAGTATAAAGAAACTATACTGTGATAAATATCAAAACAACATCAAATTTTAAAAACCCACTATACTCTTCTCCCTTTCTCACTTTGCCTGAATGATCTTGAAATAACATTGAAACATTTATGATGTTTGCTGTGTCTTTCCTGTTTAATTCCCACTGAGGTTGTAAGGAGTACAGTTTCCAAAGTATCCACACATGGAGCAGTTTGACAGGGTTTTTGCACTGCTAATTTGTTATTCATGACTTTCCATAAGACCATGAGATATAGGAGCAGAATTAGGCTTTTGAGATCCATCAAGTCTGCTTCACCATTTCATCATGGCTGATCCATTTTCCTCTCAGCCCCAATCTCCTGCCTTTTCCCCGTAACCCTTCAGGCCCTGACCAATCAAGAATCTATCAACCTCTGCCTTAAATATACCCAATGACTTGGCATCCACCGCTGCATGTGGTGACTAATTCCACAGATTTGCCACTCTCCGGCTAAAGGCATTCCTCCTCATCTCCATTCTGAATGGAGGTCCATCTATTCTGAGGCTGGACCCTCTGGTCTGAGACTCCCCCACCATATGAAACATCCTCTCCACATTCAGTCAATGGAGGCCTTTCAACATTCAATAGGTTTTAAAGAGATCCCCTCTCACTCTTCTGAATTCCTGTGAGTACAGTCCCAGAGCCTGTACTCATTTTCTTTCCAGTTTTTATAATTACAGATGAATACTTAGTTTATCAATTTGAATAGACAGGAGTAAACACATGGTGAATTCTATTAATAGTTGGGTTCAAGAATCTAATATTCATTTGAACTATAGAAACTACCAAATTTATAAATTTTCCTCTATAAACCAGTCTGGACCATTTGAACTATAAGAATATTACAAGCAAAATCTGGTGTTTTGTCCATAACTTAGGGCGATAGAACAAGAGTTCGCTGGTGGAACTCTGGGCTGAACAGGATCAGGACCTTAGACAGGGGTGAGACACAAAACATAACAATTCCTTCCCCTCAGCCCCGCAACAGATCCTGCTTGACCAGCTGAGCTCCACCAGCAGATTGTTTGTTGCTCCAAGTTACAGCATTATAGCCTGGTGTGATTCCCTTAATGGTAATAGGCTCAGATAGAGTTAACATTGCCACCAGTACGTTAATCTTACTTGAATTTATTATTTACTTACTTACTGCCTGTTACATTGCTGGCGTTTAAGGTAGCAATGAACACCTTCTGTCTCTGTCTGCCCTCAAGCATCTTCTTCAATGTGCTTATTTCCGGTCCTTATTTCTGCTTCTATGGTACACCGCCAAGTTGTCTCCCGCATTTCCTCTGCCCTTCAGGGGTCAATTGAAGTGCTGCCTTGATGATGGAGTTGGCCTCTCTTCTCATCGCAGCTCAATCCATCTCCAACACTTCCTCATGAGGATTGTGGCCGTGACCTCTCTGTGGCACTGAAGGAACAGGACATGGTTGGAGATCTTTACTGGCCAGAAAATATGGAGGATCTTCCAAAGGCTTCTGCTGAGGAACGACGACAGCTTGGCCAGGTCGCTCCCTGTTATGTTCCAGCACTCTGATCCATACGAGAGTGTGGGCAGAACACAGCTCTGGTACAGCTTCACCTTGGTGTAGATGCTGTACTTGGTCAACCCTCATATACTGCTCATGGATCTGGAGACGCCTTTAGCTTTGCTGAGTCTGCACTGGGGCAAGTCACTTCACTGCCATCAGACTTCCATAGCAGACACTCGATTTCAAGCTTTTGTCATAAACAGCAGGACAGAGAAAATGTTTCAGTGATATGCAGAATGCTCAGTGATCAAGCGAAGCATCCTTGCTGACTTCTGTGAATGTCCACTCAATGATTACTCAAAGTGGAGAAGAAACATCCAGAATGGGATTGAGAACCTCAAGGGCATACTTGAAGAACACACAGAAGCATAAGGAATAAAATTTCTGTCTAAGTGATGTTTGGAGCAATTCCCCCCCCCCCCCACCCAACCACATGCATGTCTTGTCAACCAGTTCTGGCCCCATCTGTGGAAGAGGCCACAGCAAACATGTTACCCTCTTTAGCCACCCCAGAACCTACCATTTTGGAGTTCAATACTGAGTGACTAGCAAAGAAGAAACAAGTGCTCTCTGGAGGCAGAGATACAGGAGACAGCTGGTATTGGAATCTGGAGTAAAAAGGAAACCGGAAAAAAGTAGGAACTCACTGGATGAGGTATCATCTGTAGCCCCCTACAGATTCCCCCCAGTGGACAGCTGAGCACCTCTATATCTGTCTGAAAATAGAGGAGAGATAGTCAGTATAACAACAATAAAGTATATTGATTGAACTGTGATTTTCATTTTCCCCCTTTCTAATTTAGTAACAAAGCCTAGTAATTATGTTGATTTAATACTAGAAAGAGTGGCCTTTGGTAGACATCCTGTTTAGTTGGACACAATTAGAACCATAATTTTTAACCCTTATTTTTCAGTTATCAAGCTGGCAAAGTGTTATTGAATCTATAAAGTGAAAATAGGGTGAGGGCAATAATTGGATGTTCTCCAACCCCTCTCATCCTAGCATGCTAGTACCATCAGCGCTCCCTTCTGCCACCTCATGCATAGCTCAAAGGATGTCATTATAAACTAAGCTTTATAAGCTGTTTCACATTGAGTGTTTTGATATTTATATGTTTCAGTACACCACACTGGTCTTTTTTCAGGTTTGCTTAATTCAGATTATGCAGTAATTCAAATCACATGAACATCAAAACATACAGTGAAGTGCATTGTTTGCATCAAATCAAATCAGCGAGGAATGCGCTGAGCAGCCTACTAGTGTTGCTAGTAACCTCGACTCAGTACCCTAAGTGTACATCTTTGGAATGTGGGATGAAACTGGAGCACGATGAGGAAACCCACATGGTCACGAGGAGGACATATGAAGTCCTTACAGAAAGCGGCAGAAATCAGACCTTGATCTTACAGCTGGCTCTGCTGCAACATGACCAAAGTTGTGGGCGAGGCATAGCTGGTACATATGAAGTAGCCTTTTATTTGATAAAATGAGATGCAGAAGGTATCATATCCTGCTCAACCCAACATTACATGACATTTTACATGCTAAAGATCAAAAGACAATTATATATTTGCAATGTATCTACCATGCTTCCTTTGAATAACGTATAACTTTCTCACCTCCTTCTTTGCACCCACACTCCAGACAATTTCAATTAACTGCTCTTTTCACAGCTCTAGGAACCCCTTGTCCAGAGCTGCTTTTCATATTTAATCACAGTCCATATTCAGATCTGAAGCCAGGTGGCCCAAGTTAGTTGTGGAAGTTATCCCAAAAACACCCTAACAGGTGCTATAAAGTGTTGTGCCAACCAACCTGCTATCATGGATTATTCTATCTTCTTAGTGCAAAAGTGATTTAAATAACGTCAGAAGTTTGTATCCGCACTCAAGTGAACTGCACAGACTTTAGAGTCTGTTATTATGAGATAGCAGTTGTTTGGCCATTTCACAGGGACATCTGAAACTCTTTCACTGTAAAGGAAAACTTGTTAGATTATAAGCAATCCGAGTGCTGTTTCAGATAAAGGACTGGAACTGTTCAGTAAAAACAGCTGTCTTGTCAGCCATTGATAAGAAGCATCTGATCCTTCACAGCTGAGGCTTCCTGAGGGCTGCCATTGGTCATGTGTACATTACGCAAGTTTAAAAAATCAATATACTTTTGGGTTTTCTTTTGAGTTCTGCACAATACTTTCTTTTCACCATTGTCCCACCTCTGGCCAGCAGCCCAGTCACTCTCTGACTTTATATCCTTGGTGGCTTTCATCTGAACTCACAAGTGCCTCCTTGGAAATTGGAATGAGAGCCCTCCATAGCTGAGGGATTATTCATCAATACTAATGGCTCTGCTGGCTGGAGCAAATGGAGGTGAAAAGGTTGACTGCGACAGCTGGAGATAACTACAACACTGATTAGACTTCCTGTGGCCTTCAAATCTGCTGATACCCCACTTAGAAGCATGCTTTCTCCAAAAAAAATCTCTATGTGGATTGGGATCAGACAGGTTTGGGATTCCATCAGAAAGATCTTGCACAGGGATCGCTGACTCTGTAAGCCGAGAGGGCTTGCGTCCTGGACGATGTGTGCTGCATTCTTTGCCTGTGTTGTAATTTTGTACTAACATTTTTTGGCTTTAGATTCTCAAAGATTTGTTAAAAAAATTAGTAATTTTACCAAAAATGTGCCATCAAGTCAGCAGACCGGAGGGTCTGTGATTAAAAGGATTAGAAGCATTTTTATTGAATGACTGCTTATTACAAATAAGAAAGTGATGAGTTGGGCTCTCTCAAGTAAAGCTTGCCCAATAAAGCAAATATTATTTCAGAATGCTGTTTGTTTGGCTCTGTTTTGGTAGAAGGGAACTATACGGCCTCACATCATATTGCTGGTTTCTTTCTATCATCTACAAGTTAACTGGTATGGAAACTGCACTGTAACGGAGAGGAGATGCTTGAATAGGTAGTCAAAACTGCCCAAAGGATCACTGACAACAGGATCCATCAAGGTAACGCCACCATATATACCTCTCCATAACCTGTCAGCACCCATCATCCCCCATGCAATACCGCTTTTCAGTTGTTTGAACTTTTTGTTTTATATAATTGCATTTATATTTATAGTGTTTTTATGCTGATTGTGGTCTTTTAATGCTGCATTCCATCTGGAGGTGCCATCGTTTTAATCTCTTGTACACTCGCTTGCTAAAGAATGAAAATAAGCAATGGATCTAGAATCTTGAATGATGGAGAACCTTCAGCTTGCTAGGGTGAGTGCAATCCCATCAACTTTCAATAGGCTAAACATCATTCAAAGTTCAACGTAACTTTATTATCAAAGTACATATATGTCATTATGTACAACCCTGAGATTCATTTTCTTATAGGCCTACCCAATAAATCCAATAACCATGATAGAGTCAATAAAAGACAGCACCAACAAGGCAGAAAACCAGTATGCAAAAGGCAACAAACTATGCAATTGCAATGAGAAAAAAAAAGAAAGAAAAATAATTAAGTAAATAAATAAATAAGCAATAAGTACTGGGAGCATGAGTCAAAGAGTCATTGAAGATGAGACCATAGGCTGTGGGAACAGTTCAGTGCTGGGGCAAGTGAAGTTGAGTCAAGTTATCCACTCTGGTTCAAGAGACTGATGGTTGAGGGGTATTAACTGTCCCCGAAGCTGGTGGTTTGAGCCTTGAGGGTCCTGTACCTTCTTCCTGATGGCAGCAGTAAGAAGAGAGCGTGACATGAAGGATGCAGCATTCCTGCGACACCTGTGCAGTATGTGGTCAATGGTGGGAATAGCTTTCCCTGTAATGGACAGGGCCATATCCATTACTTTTTGTAGGATTTTCCATTCAAGTGCATTGGTGTTTCCATATGAAACACCCAGCTTAATTGAAAGCCAAAACACCACCCAATGTACTTTTTTTCCCTCCAGCGCTAATGAACAGTGGCTACACTATGCATTAGTGACAAAATACACTGCAGTAACTCAGCAAGGCTACTTTAACAGCACTTCCTAGCCCACAACCTCTGTTGTGACTGTAACTAAGCCACTGGACACTGAAGCAGAGAGATATAAAAAGTCTTTATCCAACACAATATATGGGGCTGCACGACAGCACAGTGGTTAGCACAACGCTTTACAGTACCAGCGACCCGGGTTCAATTCCTGGCATTGCCTGCAAGGAGTTTGTACGTTCTTCCCGTGACCACATGGGTTTCCTCCGGGTGCTCCAGTGCCCTCCCACATTTGAAAGACCTTCCGGTTGGTAGGTTAATTGGTCATTGTAAACTGTCCTGTGTTCAGGCTAGGGTTAAATCGGGGGTTGCTGGGTGGCTCAGCTCGAAGGACTGAAAGGACCTATTCCGCGCTGTATCTCGATGAATAAATAAGTAAAGCAAGTTCTAGAGAAACTATTATTCCTGTTCTGACACCCAACATCACATCGATTTTAATGCCCTTTAAACAAAACCGTAATAATAAACAATTAACTGCAGTTCAATGGAAACAACTATCTGTTTAACATTAACATTTTGAATGTAAACAGTTAACTTGTGCAGAATCATGTATTTACCCAACTCTCTTTGAATATTCAATATCATGTATTTACCCAACTCTCTTTGAATATTCAAATATCAGTGGCTGAATCAGGGGGTTTGAGCGCAGAATATATTACCTTTGTTACAATGTTGAGGAAAGGTTGCCTGAATATGCAAACAGCCAGGATATGAATTGACAAAGCCGACATATTTTGAATTGTGTCTTAGTGGAATGTATGTATATTGATGCGTTAGTACAGGAGATGGCCACTTAGTGCCTTCCCAGATATCATCATGTGAGTTTCAAGAGAGCCGATTATTGTTCACTTCCCCGGTGTAGGTGATAGGTGAAGCCAGGTGAATAGGAAAGGTCAAGGCCTAAAGAAGAAGGAAACTGATAGGAGAGGAGAGTGGACCATAGGAGAAAGGGAAGGAAGAAGGGACCCAGAGGGAAATAATAGGCAGGTGAGAAGAAGTAAAAGTTCAGAGTGGAGAATAAAAGGGCGAGCGGAAGAAGAAGTCGTTCACTGGAAGGACAAGACATTTACAGGAAGGCCGTCGATATTTATGCCATCAGGTTCGAGGGAACCCAGATGAAATATAAGGTGTTGCTCCTCCACCCTGAGGGTGGCCTTATCTTGGCACAAGAGGACACCGTGGACCAATACTTTGGAAAGGGAATGGGAATTCAAATATTTGACCTTTTAAAAGGTCTTTAAAAGTGATCAGATTCTCAATATATAGTAAGTAATATGTTTTGATGAATATTTGTGTGACCTTCCATGCATTTGACACATATATGCATGAAGGCCTTTTGACCATACCACAGTGATACCAGTCAGCAATCAGGTACACAATGTCTGCTGCATTGTTACATTACACAGATCTTAAGAAATGGTGTCAGTCTCCAATGTGGGAGAAAGCTTTCAGCAAATCTAAGGTAAAGCCCTCACGACCGTTGAGTACATCGGCAATAAATGTCGTCATAGGAAAGCAGCATCCATCATCAGAGATCCCCATCACCCAGGTCATGTTCTCTTCTCACTGCTGCCATCAGGTAGAAGGTACAAGACCCTCAGCAGTCAGACCATCATGTTCAACAACACTCAACTTCACTTGCCCCATCATTGAAATGTATCCACAACTAATGACCTCACTTTCAAGGTCTCATTAGCTCACATTCTTGCTATTTATTTATTTTTGCATTTGCACAGTTTGTTCTGTTTTGCATTCTGGTTGATCTTTCATTGATGCTGTTATTGTTACTATTCTATAGAGTTGCACAGTATACCCACAAGAAAAAGAATCTTAGGGCTGTTTATGGTGACATAAATGTACTTTGACAATAAAGTTACTTTGAACTTTTAACTTTGAAGTTAAGAGGCCTGCGGGGTGACTATGACAGAGGATCAGTGTGGATTGGCATTAAGTCTTTTCTGTCAGAGATAAGGCCCCAGTTTTCAGTTGTTAATGGTGGTGGTGAATGTAAGGTACCTACACTGTTGGCCTGGGCACATTGGCAGCTTGTTCTGCATGACAACACATGTTCAGGAAAAACCCAGAGAAAATCAGCTCCGTGTAGACACTGGATGTTCATATTTCAGGACACGCATCGCTAATCATCTAGTTCATTTACCTTTTGCAGTGCCTCAATCTGCAAGCACGAAAAACCATCGACGTTTTCCTGAGACCATGAGGAGCGAAGGAGATTACTTGTCAAGCATTCACACATACAGAAGCATACAAGTCTTAACTTTGGTTAGCCACTTGTCAACAGAATTACATTTTCTTTGCAATTGTGCTTCTCAAATAAGCAAAATGATTAAAGTTCAACAGTTTAAAGTAAATCTAATATCAAAGTACATATATGTCACCATATACTACCTTGAGATTACTTTACAAAGTTCAAAGTTCAACATACATTTATTATCAAAGTAGGTATACGATACACAACCTTGACATTCAGCTCCTAACAGGCAGCTATGAAACAAAGAAACCCCAAAACAAACCCATATATATTTATTTATATAAAAAGACTGCCTTACACCCAATGTGCAGAGAAAATAAAAGAATAAAGTAACACATAAAAAACTGAACATCCAATGCATAAGCAAATAGCGCTTCGGAATTGAGAGTCCACAAAGAGAGTTTGAGACCTGTAGTTTAGTGCAGAGCCAAGTAAACGGGGTGGAGCAGTGATCTTAATTGGCTCATACCTCACCTTGCGCCCTGGCACTTTGACCTTTTCAATCCATCCCAGTACTTCTCTCCATGTGAACGTCAGATTCTGCCGCTTCAAGCTGCGAACTGAACCGGCTCACTTCTCGCCACCAATCTTGAAAGAATCTTTTACTTCTTGCAGGCATTCACAGTAGAACAAAGGAATAGAGTAAATGAAAACCGAACACACAGAGACTGACAAGCAACCAATGAGCAAAAGGAGCAGAACAGTGTAAATACAAAAAAAAATATTGAGAACATCAGTTGCAGAGTCCTTGAAATGAGTTCATAGGTTGCGGAATCTATTCAGAGTTGAAATAAGTGAAGTTATCCACGCTGGTTCAGGAGCCTGATAGGGTAATAACTGTTCCCAAACCTGGTGGCTTATGTTGCATTGCTGGTAAAAGTTGGAATTGTCTGAGTTTTATTCAAAAGAGGAATTGCACCAATTGTGACAGAGATGATATGAATGCAAAGAGCTTCCCTGATGTAATCAATGTTTCAAGTTTGTTTCAAAGTACTTCCTGTTCTGAAAGGGAGATGAGGTCAGAAGAGGAAGAGGGTAGGGTGCGGGCACAGAGAAGGGTGTAAATTTAATTGTCTGGAATTGATTGGATTTTCTTCCACTTGCTGCTCACCCAATAGCTTGAAGCAGTAGCAGGAAGCTATTGGCTTTTTCTTGAAGGTCAACATTTTTCCCAAGAGTCTGTATCCCCATCTATGTTAAGTGCCTCTGAGGTAGCATTGGTTGTAATAGAAAACAAACAAGTTGCAAAAATATACTTGACTAGTATTGTCATAAAGGCTTTCTTAAAGAATTCTTTTGGATAGTTTCCCTGCCTATCTTGTTTTGCATTTGACTTCCCATTTCTTTCTCTCTCTCTCTCTCTCTCTCTCTCCCTCTCTCCCCCCCCCTCTCTCTCTCTCTCTCTCTCTCTCTCTCTCTCTCTCTCTTTCCCTCTCTCCCTCCCCTCTTTCTCACTTCTCTCCCCCTCTCACCCCCTCCTCTCTCTCCACCCATCTCTCTGTCCTCTCTGTGTGAAGCTGCACATTCTCAATGTAGCCATTGGGTGTCCTGGTTTTACCGACAACCCACATACATGTTGAGTGCCAGGTTAATTGGTATCTTCTTCAAAGCACAGCTATCACAGAAATCACGTTCATCAGCACCCATGGGATCCTCCATGTACCTTGTTTCATCCATTCATCTCGGTCTACCCTTTCATCTATTTTTGCCCTAATTTATTAACACAACTTTCAGACAGCTCAGTGCAGTACCATAACCACTTCATAAGCACTCTGGCACAATAAGCCCAGATTAGGTAGATAGTACACACCAGCACAGATTTGAGTGTCTGTGCACACTCACACAGAGTGAAGAGTTAGTGTCCGTACACACTCACACAGAGTGAAGAGTTGGTCTCTGTACGCACTCACACAGTGTGAAGAGTTGGTGTCCGTACACACTCACACAGAGTGAAGAGTTGGTCTCTGTCCACACTCACACAGAGTGAAGAATTGGTACAGTATTACATGAGGTTATCAGGATGTCCCGAAGTATTTGATACCCAGTGAACTAATTCTGATATGCTTTTGTTAAGATTTATGCAAATACAATGTTCACATTTCAAAACAGCCAAATAAAAGTAATTCTGGATTAATCTGTCTTCCTTTGCTGAGGAAGGAATGCTGATCAGATCCCAGAAAGAACATCTTGTTTTCCTTTAAAGATCTCCATGGAATTGTTAGATCCACCTTGTCAAAATGATATCACCTTGGACAGTAGCATGGTTGCTGTATGTGGCATTGGAATGATAGTCTGGATTAGGAACTCAGCTGCTAGGCCCCTGCTTGAGGCTGCAACCTCCTGTTCATGAAGTAAGACTTTAATGAAGACTTTTGCAAAGGGATCAAACTGGATGTTGGCTATTAACAGGCAGTGGTTATACCACCTCCATAATAGCATGCTATCTGAGGTGCTAAGATTATTGTTGAGTGTGCAAATGCTCTCTTCTCGCTGCTGCCATCAGGAAGAAGGTACAGGAGCCTCAGGACTCACGCCACCAGGTTCAGGAACAGTTACCACCCTTGAGCCAAAGGGGATAACTTCACTCAACTTATTTACCTCATCAATGAAATGTTCCTACAACCTATAGACTCACCTAAAATGACTCTTCATCTCATGTCCACGATATTTATTACAATCCTTTCTTTTTTTATTTGCACAGTTTGTTGTCTTTTCGACACTGGTTGAATGCCCAGTTGTGTGCTCTTTCATTGATTCTATTATTGTTATTGGATTTATTGGGTATACCAGGAAGAAAATTAATCTCAGGGTTGTATATGGTGACATACCGTACATGTCCTTTGATAATAAATTTACTTTGAGCTTCAAACTTCTGAACTTTGGAAGAACTGTTCAATGGAAAAAGTGATGCCGAATTGCAAGAAGTTTTCAGTACACTGGAGTATAGGATAAGGAGAAAGTGATTGCTTCCAGGCCTCATGCTGTTTAAGCTCCATATGAAATTTGGAAGAGCCTTCTGGATTGGTAACCGTACATATTATTTTGGGCAGCATGCTGTGTTATAAAGATCAAAGTTATAACTGAAGTGAGTGGGTAATTTACACAACACAGATAAATCCAGCAGGAGCGGTACAATTAATATCAATAGTTACAATGTTATGACGTAAGTGGTTTCAAGAGCCAATGTGGCCTTCCAAGACAGGATGCATATCTTCAAAATGCAAAGCAGATGTTACATTTAACATAGGCCTGTTTGTGTATCTGTTTATTTTCACTAGATCTTGCAGCACACTGCTATCTTGCCTGCAATTTCTAGATATTTGTATTTCAAGTTGTTCAATTGTTCAAGTTTTTTGTTTCAGTTCCTCCAACACCACTCACCCAATCTCCTCCACCCCCTTCCATTCTTCACAAAGAGCTTGCTTGATCAATGCCACTGCAACATAATATCTGTTTCTCACCAAAACCATTTTAGTGACTAGTTCACCTGAAGCAGCTGAATTGTGGTCAATTATTGCAAAGCCTTGAACAATCTTAGAGTAGTTTGAGATTCTCCAAGCTTATTTCATTTAAGACATCTCCTAGTCACTTCAGACGAGAGCATGTTCCTGCTGTTAAAGCTCATTAGGGTTCATACCTCCATCGAGGACCGGGGTGGAGAGGTTTGTGAGTTTCTGAGATCTCGAGGATAATGCTCTTTGGAGCTTAGCCAGCTGGAGCTTAGCTCCTGGTAGGGTCACCCCGGCGATGAGTTCAAGACAAAGAGCAATCCAAACAAGACCTCAGTGGTGGAGCTGGCAAAAGATGATTACACATCACAAAAGCGGTGAAGGTGGAAGAATAAGGGCCCCCAGACGTGTTGCATTCCATGCCTCTAGACCCTGAGCCTGATATGTCAAGGGGGATGTGGTGGCTGCCTGTGCATCAGCCTCTCTATGTTAAACAAAGTAATGCACACACTTTCTCCATTAAGGGAATCTACCTTAACATCCTAGGTCCAACAGATAACCCCTTGGGAGAACATCATACTTAACTCAAATGATTACACTATAACTACTACTAATCTGGTCGTTTCTTCTATCATTTCAAGGCAAACTTTCAGTTATCTTGATTCTTCTCTCCAGAATTCTCTCTGAAACCACTTCTACTTCCTCCTCCTTAAAGACCTTTCTTGATTCTCAACACATTGACCATTTAACACCTTGTATTCCAAATGGGTGGCCTCCAACAAGAAGGGATAAACATCAATTTTCTCAAACATCTGTTAATTGCCCACCTTTTTGCCATTCCCCATTCCTGTTTCTCTTTCTCACCTTACTTGTTCATCTCCTCCCTCTCTTCCACAGTCTTCTGTCCTCCCATATCAGAATCCCTCTTCTCCAGTTCATTCTCTCTTTCAACAATCAACTTCCCAGCTCTTTACTTCACCCCTTTCCCTCTTTCAGTTTCACTTATAACCTACCACCATGTGCTTTTTCCTCCCTTCCCCCTACCTACTTACTCAGACTTCTCCTCTTCCTTTCCAGTCCTGAAGAAGGGTCTTGGCCTGACACATTGACTGTTTACTCTTTTCCATTGCTGCCTAGCTTGCTGAGATCCCCCAGCATTCTGTTTGTGTTGCTTTGCCCATTTAAGTTGGCTTCTCCTTTTCTGGGCCAGTAACCAGTTCAGCCGGGTTCCTTGAAGAACATTGGAGCCTACTTTGATCTGTAGGCACCACGAGAAGAAAAGAAATCTGTGGTGTGGATTTGCAGAGCTGATTGACAGCTCCCTGTCACTCTGGCTGACCGATAACCAAACATGGCACAAACCCTTGGATCTATTGAGACGTAATTTGTAGTGAAAGCATTAAAAACAGCTGCTCACTGGCAGGCCTTGTAGGTGTGGCAAAGAGAAAGCTGCAGATCAGTCTGTTGTGGCCTGTTCCTTTACAGGAATGCCCATTTGCCAAGAGAACGTCGGGTTTTCATAGAAACTTTCTTTATTCTACTCTCATTAATTTATCCCAGAGCCAATAAAATATTCCTCAAACCATATGTGTCGACATTGGAAAAATCTATAAAGTTTGGGACTGCAATATTCAAAAGCTACAATAAAATGTGTCAGTTTGCAGTTAATGTCTCACTCCAGACTGTCCTGTGTGCCAGTCAGCAGAAGAAATCTGCCTGACTGCTTCGAGAACGGGGTGAAGTGGGGTAAGAGCGTGGAAAGAAGCACTTGGATTTTCAGCATCAGCAGATTTTCTCTTTTTTGTGAATGGAAAGGAAAGCGTTCGAATTGGATGCCTCTTCGAGGGACATCTTAATTTACACATTTTTGTCTTAATCTGTTTAATGTTAATTAGGGAGCCCTTTGTTCCCACGTATACCCATCCCCCACCATCCCTATTATGCACGTAGTCAGAGAGGGAAGAATTTAGCATACTGGTTTGTCCTTGGCTTTTTTTTGAAAGGCCTCCTCTGTGTTTGCCTTGACAAGTCATCCTCAGTGCTGGGATCCATTTCTGGTTATTAATCAGACCCAAGGGCAATGTCTGACTCAGCTAATCTCCCATCTTCCTTGAAAAGTAAGGTCAGATAGTTCCATTCACAGTTCAACAGTTCACAGGGTAACAAAACAGAACTGACTACCTCCCCGTCAGCAGTGTTACTGCTTCAGGCTACTTACACAGTCATCCACTTTACGTACCTCTACTTCTACTTTAAATAAAACCACCACTGACTGAAGTACTAGATTTCATTCTCCCCATCCTGAGGAAAGAAAATGTTTTATGTTATTCTTCGATTAAATAAAAGAACACTTCATCCTCTCTGCAAAACTCGCCTTTAGGCACAATACAAGAAGCACACTAAAGCCCCTGTTGTGGAGGTTGGTATGTTTCTGTACGATATTTTGCAGGCCCTTAAATTGAGAAAGACCAAGATTCAACAAAAGTTTTCTAGAAAGACCAGCAAAGAGCTCTGCTTCCCTGTTGCTGAAGATAACCGTAAACCATCATTTTAGAAGCTGAGCCTTGTATGGCAGAGACAATCAAAATCCGAATAATGCTTATTATCACTGTGAAATTTCTTGCGTTGCAACAGCAGTACAATGAAAATATATTCAAAGATAATATAAGTTACAAAAAGAAATATTCAAAAATATAAATAAGTAGTCTAAAAATAGAGCACAAAGTGAGTGAGTGTTCACAGTCCTTTCCAAAATCTGATGGCAGAGAGAAACAGGCTACTCCTAAAACATTCAGTGTGCGCCTTCAGTCTCCTGTACCTCATGCCCTGGATGGTGAGGGTTCTGAATGATGATCCCACCTTCTTGAAGCACCTATTTTTGAAGATGTGCTTGATGATGGGGAGGAAAATGCCCATGGTGGAGCTGTGTGAGTTTACAATCCTCTTCACCTTTCTACGACCCCGTGCATCAGCAGCTCCACGCCAGACAATGACACAACTAGTGTTCTCCACGGTAGAGAAAACATAAAGCACGTGCAGTGGAAATCATTATACTGAGAGCCCACTGATGGTTGAAAAATCATTTTCCAACTACTGCTATTATAATAATCTGTATAAATAATCTGAAAATAACTTAATCCTTCATACTTATATACAGAACATTTGCCATTTATTTTTCATCACTCGTTTAACATTTTCATCCCTTCAATCTTAAACATTTGGAAATTGTTTGGAGTATATTTAGAATTATACTCCCTCAAGCATTCATTTTAGGGGTGCTTTAAGGGCAATCTCAAGAGATCCTGATTTCTCTGGCCCTAACAGCATGACGTCTCGCTCCAATGTTCCTTCCCAGAACTTCCTGTATAAGTCCTCACATTGGCAAAACAAGAGCAAACTTTGTTGGCGTGGATGAAAACTCTCCAAATTCTTTCCACTGGTTTACAGAGAAAAAAACAGCTTTTAACTCCATCAAACGGGGCTGTGTTTGAAATGAGCTGGCAATGTTGTCACCTTGAAGGAGCAAGAACTGGAAGTATCTCTTCACCACCAATTGCATTCAACTTGATTTCCTCTACCTTTGTTTTACCCAGTTAGTAAGAATAGTCAGTTACGAAACAAGCAGTTTGCTAAATTGATGGTGAAGGCTAAATAAACTTTTATGGAAAAGTAAAGTGTTTGCAAATACACTTATCCAAAAGAAACTAAATGTATACACCCAAGAGCAAAGCAGAATCAAGATAAAGGACATGTAATGCATTCATTCCTCAAAGTACAATGTTAGGGTTTTGTTAGCCAAGTGGCAATGTAACTATAATAATAATACAGTACCATACATACTTCTTAGGAGACAGGAGTTCAAATCATAGCATGGTAGTCGATCCATATAATCAAATTCATCCAATACCTATAAAGGAAAAGCTGTCTGAGGTGGCGTAGTAGCGTTGTGGTTAGCACAATGCTTTACAGTTTTGGTGACCCAGGTTCAATTCCCACCGCTGCTTGTAAGGAGTTTGTACATTCTGTCCATGACTGTGTAGGTTTCCTCCTGGTGCTCTGGTATCCTCTCATAGTCCAAAGACGTAGCAATAGGTAGCTTAATTGGTCATTGTAAACTGTCTCATGATTAGGCTATGATTGAATCAGGAGAATGCCAGGCAGCGCAGTTCAAAGGGCCGGAAGAGCCTATTCCGCACTGTGTCTCAATAAAAGATAAGTAAATAAATAACTCTTCATGTCTTGCATTTTACTCCTGTTACAAAACAACAGACTTTGCAACATATGTCAGTGATAATAAACTTGATTATGCTTTCCATCTTTTTTAGACCACGACAAAACTAGACGACGATTTATGTCAAATGTTTGTTCCATGACCATTGGTCTGATAGTCAGTTTTTATTTCAGATTTATTACTTGAAGTTAAATTTCTCAGTTCCCATAGTGGGATTTGAAATGTTGTCCAGAGATATTAAGCCGGGCGCCTGGTTAGTACATCCAGCTACATAAACACTGTGCTAGCATAACTAAATGCCATCTAATTGAAGATCTGTACAGAAAAACTAATGAAGTATTGAACAAAGAGCAGTTGGTATCAGGAATGATCTGCCATACAAGGTAGTGGATGCAAGAATAGTAACATTATTCAACACAGAACATAGGATAGTACAGCACAGCAGCAAACCCTTTGGCTCTGAATGTCTGTGCCCATCATGATAATAATCAAAACTAATCCCATCTGTCTGCATATGGTTTGCATCCCTCCATCCCCTGTCTGTTAATGCATCTGCCTAAACATACTTTAAATGTTGCTCTCATACCTGCATCTGTCATGTCCCCTGGCAGAGCATTCCAAGGAAATCCAACCACTCTGTGTGTGAAAAATAAATCCCTTTGCACATGTCTTTTAAACTTTACACACTCTCAGAAACTTATTTCATATTCCTTAAGGGCCAGCTCCGATTTCAGCCTCCTCACCTTGTATGTGCTTCATTCCGGTGCCCCCCATGGAACCTCCTCCACATTGGTGAGACCCGTTGCAAACTGGGGGACTGCTGCCTCAAGCACCTCCACACCAACCACCACAGGAGGGACTTTCCTTTAATCTCAATTCCCGTTCCTGTTCCTCTTGTGCCAAGATGAAGCCACTTTCAGGGTGGAGGACAATACTTTATATTTTATCTGGGTAGCCTCCAATCTGATGGCATGAATATCGATTTCTCCTTCTGGTGAACAAATGTCATCTACCTATTACTTCCTCCTGTGTCCCCTCCTCCTTTCCTTTCCCCTTTTTTCCACTCTCCTCTCTTATCAGAGTCTTTCTTCTCCTGCCCTTGACCTTTCCCATCCACCTGGCTTCACCAATCACCTTCCAGCTAGCCTCCTTCCCCTTCGCCCACCTTTTATTCTGGCATCTTCCCCCTTCCTTCTCAGTCCCGAAGAAGGGTCTCAGCCCGAAATATTGTCTTTTTCTTCTTTTCCATTGCGTGACCTGCTGAGTTCCTCCAGAGTTTTGTGTGTGTTGCTTTGTGCTTCTTTATCATTTTTGAATAAACTGAAGAGACATCTGGACAGGTACTTGAATTGCAAAGCACAAAGGGAGATGGAATTAATACAGGTGAGAGATCTGTATAAATAGGTATGGTGGTGATTGGGCCATAGGGTCTGTTTCTGTGCTATACAACTCTATGTCTCTAATGCCTCACATTCAGATTACCAATTAGTCAGCACTGATGAGCGAATAAATAGTAAGTTTTCACTGCCTTTCAGAAACTAAATTCATCAGTAATCGGGCTTTGTTTAAAAATGATTAGTCTCTCAAGTTTAGGTTTGCTTTACTGTCATTCCTCAGTACACAAGTGTTGGGGAAAACAAAATGATTGTTACTCTGCATCTGATACAGCATAAAAAGACCACAATTATCACAAATTAGCTATACAGTAAATCTGATACACAAGTTTAGCTTATATACATAGACTGATTGTATTGTATATACATAAAATGAAGTTAGGTACAAGTGTTTCTATACACAGGGTGATTCTGACAGGAAATGATAAAGTAGTGGGGGTGGTGTTGGGGGTTTAGTTGGGTGAGTTAACAGGTGGAGACATTGATCAGCTTGGGAGAGGTGTAACTCTTTTTGAGTCTTGTGTTGCTGGTGTGCATGCTGTGTAGCCTCGTCCCCAATGGGAATGGGACAAACGAGGTGGGCGGGTTTCTTCGTGGTATTGCTGGCACCTTTCCCGTATGTGTATATGCTCTTGATGGTGGGTAGGCTGGTGCCAGTGATGCATTGGGCAGTTTTAACTACCTATTGTAGTGCCCTCCTGTCCACCACAGTACAGTTTCCGTATCACACAGTGGTACAGCTTGTTAGGATGCTCTCAACTGTGCACCTGCAGGAGGTCACGAATACTGATGTGCATAGTTCAACTTTCTTCAACCTCCTTAGAAAGACGAGGCGTTGGTGAGCTTTTCAGAGTGTGGAGGAAGCATTCTGAGACCACGAGCGTGCAGTGGCTGGAGCACGTGATAAGGATGCCCCCATGTCGGCTACCCCGCAGAGTGTTATACGGCCAGCTACATCATGGTCGACGTTCAGCTGGAGGGCCGAAGAAGCGCCATAAGGATCAGATGAAGAATGCATTAAGGAAGTGCAAGATCAGAAGCGAGGATTAGGAGGATGTTGCTGCTGACTGTATCACTTGGCGACAGCTGTGTAGGGATGGGGTTCGTATTCTGGAGATGGAAAGAACAACCAGAAGACAGCAGAAGAGAGCCAGGAGAAATGCAGCCATGGTTGCCATCACTACCACCGCCACCACATATACATGTCCCAGCTGCAATAGAGCTTGTGGGCCCAGGATAGGACTGTATGGTCATCAAAGTTAAAGGAGTGGACGTCGTCATCGGATTTTGATGGACAACCGAAGAAGAAGAAGGAGATTTGCATGGCAGCAGAACAAATGGGAGCTGGAGAGTCATCACCAGCATCCTAGTCTATCTGTATTCAATCACCTTTGTCACTTAAACGGACTATCTTGTCATAATCACATTGCTTATTTCCTGGCATCTTGCAAAATTCTAACTCCATGACCCCAGAAACTACTAAGCCAAGTATTTTATTTATTGTAAACTTTGTATGATTACTGTATAACTGTAAATTAAAAGCTCAAAAGATATTTGATGAGAACATTTCATCTCATATTTCTTTTCAGCTTCCCACTGTGAAAATGAAATGGACCTGGGGTATAAATGTAACATTTTAACCCAACCATTGGTTAATAGAGGGTTTCGAAACAGTCACTCTCCTCTCTGTGGTTTGAAAAATGACTCACTTGCAAATGAATTTGTGTAAGCCCAGTTCTGCTGACATCAGGTGCTTGTATTAAACTTGATGCTGTTTTTGAAGTCTCTTTGTGCTTCTAATCATATTCTATCTTTGGGATAAGTAATACTGCCTTAAACTGAAAAGAAGCATCTGTACTGTTGTAGTTCTGTGGAACTGGTTCTGTTGATGTAGTTGTGGACAATTTGTTCTATACTGATTGTGCTATCTCAGATGACGTACCACATTGAATCAGCAGCTGACGCTAGCTGAAGTCTAAGTTTAACATTTTATTCAAATAGCTTCTAGATATTCTAACCATGGCTTTATAAAGTATTGGTGAGGCTTCACTTGGATTACTGTGAGCAGTTTTGAGCTCCTTATCCAAGAAAGCATGTGCTGACATTGGAGAGGGTTCAAAGGTGGTTCATGAAAATGATTTTGTAGCTGAAGGCTTGTCGTATGAAGAACAATTGATGGCTCTGGGCCTCTACTCCCTGGAATTCAGAAGAATGAGGGGTAACCTCATTGAAACCCATCAGATGTTGAAAGACCTCCACGGAGTGGTTGTGGAGAGGATGTTTCCTATGGTGGGGGAGTCTAAAACCAGAGGACACAGGTCCAGAATAGAGGGGCGTCCTTTTAGAACAGAGATGCGGAGGAATTCCTGTAGCCAGAGAGTGGTGAATCAATGGAATTCATTGCCACAGGTGACTGTGGAAACCAAGTCATTGAGAATATTTAAGGCAGAGATTGATAGATTCTTGATTGGTCAGGGCCTGAAGGGATACGGGGAGAAGGCAGGAGTTTGGTTCTGAGAGGGACAATGGATCAGCCATGATGAAATAGTGGAGCAGAGTAATGGGCCAAATGGTCTAATTATGCTCCCAAATCTTATGGTTGTATAGTCTGATGTAGCATTTTCCCCCAGGATTAAACCACCTATTCATTACATTTGTCAGTTGTCAAGACTCTAAATTTTGATGTTCCATTCACAGAAGTGTAATAGCTCAGTACATTTAAGAGATGTTGACATATCTTTGATTGGTGTAAGTGGGTACTTGGTGGTCAGCCGAGATTTGATGGGCTAAGGGACCTTTTCCCATACTGCATCTCTCCATGGCTCTATGATTCCATATTACATGTTTAATTAATAATTACTGGAAAGTAAAGTCATCGAGCAAGTTTGTTCCCTTGCTGATTTGTTCTTGTGCCTGGGACTTTTCTCACACATCCATATATTGCCATTTGCACTCTCTAAACACATGGATAATGATGGGAATGTTCTTAGATTCCATGCTGACAATGGCCACATCACATTGCTAACTCTCTCCCAGTAGGAAGATAAATCATAATGAACTATCAATAGATTATAAATAGTACTGGATTCTTTTCTCTCAGACCAATTTTTGGGAAACATGGGTTATGTAAAAGTTGTACCCAAGTCAAATAACATGTACAATTCACAATGAGGCTTCATTTCATCCACTCCTAGGATGGAAATCTTACAGTTAATTTTATGTTGCCCCACTATACAGTGCTATTTTCAATCCTTTATTTTTCAAAGCTCTCTTTATTGGATGCAAAACGGAATGTGATTTAAAATAAGTGAATACAGAGGATCTAATTCCAGTCTTAGTGCCTTTTCAGCAGTTGGCATTTAGGGCAGAAATTAAGGTCCTCTATCTCTGTGTGTCCTTGATCATCAAAAGTAATTTTGGTCTTGGTGATGTAGAGGGATATCTTCATCATGCTAGTAGCTTCCTCTTGGTTTTCACTCCTGTCAGTCATAGAAGTCCTGGGTGGAATACCATCACACACAGATAAAGAAGGATTCTTCATTGCTGTTTCTGTTTTATCAGTCCGGGTTTTTAGCCCTGAGCTGAACCCCAGAACCTGGAGGACCGGTGGACCACTCTTAGTCTGGCCTCTGCCTTTTGACCTATTTGATTCAGTATCAGAATCAGGTCCTATGTTGTGAAATTTGTTAACTTAGCGGCAATGCATGGTAATGTAGGAAATAAAATAAGTAAGTAAATCAATTACAGTAAGTATATGTATATTAAACAGTTAAATTAAAAATAGTGCAAAAGCAGAAATAATAAATGTGAGGTAATGTTCATGGGTTCAATGTCCATTTAGTAATCAGATGTCAGAGGGGAAGAAGCTGTTCCTGAATCACTGAGTGTGTACCTTTAGGCTTCTGTACCTCCCTCCTGATGATAACAATGAGAAGAGGGCATGTCCTGGGTGATTGGGGTCCTTAATAACGGATGTTGCCTTTCTGAGGCACCGATCCTTGAAGATCTGAGGTACCCAAGATGGAGCTGACTAATTTTACAACTTTCCATAGCTTCTTTTAACCTTGTGCAGCAGCCTCCCCATACCAGATATTGATGCAGCCTGTCAGAACACTCACCATGGTATTTGTTGAAGTTTCTGAGTGTCTTAGGTGACAAATCAAATCTCAAACTCCTAATGAGATATAGCTGCTGTCTTGCCTTCTTTATAGCTGCATCAATATGTTGGGACTAGGTTAGATCCTCAGAGATCTTGACACCCAGGAACTTAAAATTGTTCAATCTCACTATTTCTGATCCCTCTATGAGAATTTGTTTGTCATCCTTCGTCCTACCCTTTCTGAAGTCAACAATCAGCTCTTCAGCCTTACTGACGTTGAATGCAAGGTTTTTGCTGCAACACCACTCAGATAGTTGGTATATCTCACTCCTGTATGTCCTCTCGTCTCCATCTGAGACTCTGCCAACATTAGTTGTATTATCAGCAAATTTATAGATACCATTTGAGCTATGCTTAGCCACGTAGTCACTGGTCTAGAGAGAGTAGAGCATGGGCTAAACACACTGAGGTGCGCCAGTGTTGATAGTCAGTGAGGAGGAGCTATTAATACTAATCTGCACAGATTGTGATTAGCAAGTTAATGATCCAATTGCAGAAGGAGGTACAGAGGACCAGGTTCCATAGCTTATCGATCAGAAATAGCACCCTGACATAGTTGTTTGTTTTGTCCAAGTGATCTAAGGCTGTGTGAAGAGCCATCAAGATTGCATCTGCCATAAACCTATTGTGATGATAAGCAAATTGCAGTGGATTCAGATCCTTGCTGAAGGCAACAGTAGATTCTGACCATGATGACCACAGACGTGGATGATAGTCATTAAGGCAGCTCACACAACTTTTCTTGGGCACTGGTGTAATTGTTGTCCTTTTGAAGCAGGTGGGAACTTCCAGCCATAGCAATGACAGGTTGAAAATGTCTTTGACGACTCCCACCAGTTGGTTGGCACAAGTTTGGCATGGGTGATTATACCATGAATCAAAGCATATTCAGTAGTGTAAAGTTTCTTTAAATAAGAACAAACATGCAATGTAGCCACCTGGAATGATAAGCTTGTTTCATTTCCCGAGGGGCATTCCCATCCAAACTCTGCCCCTCCATAGAGAATTCTCCTAGATATTCTGAAACAAGTAGTGTATTCTTTCAATACCTTTACCTGCAGGGTCCTCTTCAAAATGTGTCATCCTGATTTAGAGCTACACTCAGTGGCCGCTTTATTAGGTAGCTTCTGTGTCTAGTAAAATGCTATTGAGGGTATGTTCGTGGTCGTCTGCTGCTGTAGCCCATCCACTTCAAGCTTTAATGATTTGTATGTTCAGAGATGCTCTTCTGCACACCAACGTGGTAATGTGTGCTTGTTTGAGTTACTGTCCCTTCCTGTCAGCTTGAACTGGTCTGCCCATTCTCCTCTGACCTCTCTCATTAACAAGACATCTTCACCCACAGAGCTCCCAGTCACTGGATGTGTTTTGTTTTTCACACCATTCTATATAAACTCTAGAGACCGTTGTTGGGTGAAAATCCCAGGAGATCAGCAGTTTCTGAGATACTCAAACCATCCTGTCTGGCACCAACAATCAAAAGTCACTTGGATCACATTTCTTCCCCATTCTGTCTGGCCTGCTGAGTTCTGCCAGCATTTGTGTTTTTATTAACAGAATCTCTTGACCTTGTTTGCATGTTTTTACTGAATTGGTGTGACATGACTGGCTAATGAGATATTTGCATTAACAAGGAGGGATACAGGTGTAAAGTGGCCCCTGAGTGTATACTGCCATTCTGTCCCTGTTGCTGTGTTAATCTCCATATTATTCAGGATATGTTCTACAAACTTAATTTCCCGGGCCATGGCATCAGGAAGGGAGAAATAGAATGCCTGACATTACAAGGCCGTATGCCTGGGAAACGCGGAAGAGGAAGGCAGAGAGGAAAATATATGGACACTGGGAAAGAACTAACAGATCTAAGTGTGCGAGATATCACTGATGCTGCAAGTGATCGTTCGATGTGGAGAGCCATGATCGCCCAAGCGTGTAACAGGCAAGGCACATTGAAGAAGAAGAAGAAGAGGTTCTACAAAAATAAAGAGGGAATAACACCACAATTACAAACATTTAATTCATTATCAAAGATGGATTTCCATAACAAATAGTTATGTCACAAGCCTTTAATTAAAACCAACTGGCTGTGTAATGAAATCTTACTCTATGAGACTGAACAATGTGTTTCCTTTTCCTGCCACTTTCCTGCTTCTTTTCTGTTTTGACATCCTTCTGTCCAACTCAATACAATATACACGACTGACCTAATGGCAGGTGGTTTGAGTTTATAGAATTCCATAATATGTTTTCAATCTAGAGAGGAAATACAGAAATAATTACTTCTGTTTTGGCAAAATACATGCTGTATTCACATATATTGACAGATATGGTACTGTACTCATATGTATGTATGTATATGTATGTGTGCTTGTTCAGCGTGTATAGATAAATGTGGGTTATTATATACACATTTAAGGTATCTGTGTGTGTGTGTGTGTGTGTGTGTGTGTGTGTATAAACATGTACTATACACAAATATATATGTACATATTTATAACCTACATACTCATTTAAACATGCTTGTATGACACATAAAATATATATCTGCATATATAAATGTTTCATAGATGCATAATTAGTGATTATTATATGTTAGTTCCTCCATTATGAGGATTGATTGGTTATATTTAAATGAATCTGACTTTGATATAACTGCTGCTACATTTTGGATGGGCCGAAGGGCCAGTTTCTATGCTGTACTTCTCTATGTTGATCAGATAAAGACAGAAAGCAGCTTATTGATTGACTCCCACTTCTTAACATGGAAAGAAATGAAAGAAAGATTTTTAAGTAGGTAGGTACAGTGAGAATGATGGCCCTCAGATGTTCTTACTCCACATCCATGCGTCTGCAAATCTGACCAACCATCGCATGCTTTTCCGACAGGCACGCATCCACAGAAAAGATGTCTCATTAGTCATGCACTTCTCTCACTATTTTTACTGTAACAACACATTTTAATTTTAAAAGGAAAACATATATAAGCGGACTACAACTTGATGTAGGGTTTGGAGCTTTGCATGCCTCAGTGACCCGCAGAACTATGCTGGCTACATTCAGAGCTTTATGCTTTGGCTCTTCGTGGGATTGCTCATGCCAAACAGGCCAAAGGGTAGAGGACAGACTAAGAGTGGTCCAACGGTCCTCCAGCTTCAGGGGTTCAGCTCAGGGCTAACGACCCTGACTAGTAAAACAAAATTGTTATGGAAACAGCAACGAAGAATCCTTCTACAGCTGAGTGCGACGGTATCCCTGAGTCTCCACCCAGGACTGCAAGACTGACAGGAGTGAAAACAGAGAGGAAGCTACTGACATTGATGAAGACTGCCAGGTATAGAGGACCTTCATTGCTGCCCTAAGCACCAGTGGTGTAATGGGCAGTAAGTATGTTAAAACAAAAGCATACAGAGTTTTTATGACTTTCAAAACATCCATAAATGAAGTATTAAAAAAATCGAGTGCACTTGCTGGCAAATGAGTGGCACATGCCTTAATAAGGGGATGAACAAAAGTCTCTGTGATCTTGAAGCTGCTTCATCATATTCCCCAGTCATAATTATTCTTCTATTAAGTCATAATGAATGACAATGCTTATTGCAATCACTGTTGAGGTGCCTGTTCCAATTTAGCTATTGTTCCCTTGTGTTTTCTGGTGTCACTTATGTTGTATTAAGTTGAAAGAAACATCAGTGCACCCCAGCAACCCCTTTGTCAGCAGTTAGATGCTTGTCACAAGTAGTCCAAGTCTCATGAATGTCCAGGAGGGTTAGAATCGTTGCTGCCTGGTGGGACATGAATTTTGAGCCAGGTGTGAAGCCTAGTTCCTCAAATAACCCTACCCTCAATTGGTCAAAGGCATTGCTGCCATATTGAAAGAGATGAGTGAATTTCATTGTTGCTGTCTTACTTCAGTGGAAGATAGTTCCTGTTGTGACTGTGATCAAAGTCACCAGAGAGCCACTGAATCTGATGATATATGTCTTTATTCATCGTAAGTGGGCATTCTTCTTGAACCCCCCCCCCCCCCCCCCGGTAGTCTTCCAAATGCAGAAGTACATCATGTTTTTCTACCCTTAAGATCAAAGGTAAGAGAAGGTGATCCAATACAATTTAAAAAGTTATAATGATATTGTTGACTTCAATACTTTAGGTTGAAAATGTTTCCTTTGAATTACATATCAACAGTGGGAGATACCTCTGAATGGGCAAATACCTTTGCTGAGACAAGCTAATTGTAAACTTCTCTGAACTTTTTTACAATAGTGCAGATTACTTGCCTGGATTGATGCAGGCCAATTAACTCATCCCATTGTCTTATTGTTTGGCTGAGGCATATATAAACATATTATGCTCATCATTTCGCAAGCTATAACCCTTTGCTGGTGGAGCTAACTTCAATGTAATGCTTGAAAACTACAATCAGAACTGATGACTAGTTCTTGTTTGAATTAATATCTGTCATATTCATATAACTCCAGAATACCCCCTACAGCTCCCGAAGTGTAGAAAGTGATTCCTATTTTCCAGGATCTCACCTTGAGCTTTTATTATCAGAAGGTAACGTTGTACACCTGGTTCAGGTTGGTGGAAGTTTGCTATTCAGATGTTGAGTGAAAATTGTATCATTTTGGAAGCATTAGGTAAACATGCCAGCTCTGACTCAGAGCTCAGATACTTGGTGTACAGTATCATAAGTGAAATCTATGTACCTCTGGTCAGCTATGAAGGCTTGGATGCCCTTGTCTGTGGAGTGTAGGCACCACAGAGAGAAAAGCTTCCTATGGGGCTTGTAGTGAGACACCTGAAGATGAGGAGCATTGTTGCCAATTCAGAGAGGAATCTGAGGAGGATGCTCCTTTGACCTGCTCCCCTTCCTGATTGTCAAGAATCAAAGGCGAGAGTCTGGTTGAAGAAGATTGTGTTGGTGAAGGTCCAGTGTGGAGTCATTACACAGTGACAATCAGGTTCACTATACCTCTTGACAGCTTTGGGATTGGCTCTTCGGCCAATGGATGAAGACATTAGTGAGAATTCTACCCTCAGAAATGGCAGGCAGCCTTCTCTTATTAGCTCAGCCAGGTTTCTGTCCTTTCTTGAAGATGGTTTCAATGTCAAGTGTCACTGCAGTTCCTTCGTATATGGTTCTCTTCCAGCTATGGACTGTGAGGTTATAGATTTGAGAGTGAAATTTGTCAAATGCTGAGTTTTGGCATTGCTCCATTGATAACAGCTTGTCCCCAAGGCTTTGCTTTAGTTGGAATGTGCCTCTTCAGCTTGATGAGCAACAAGGTTCAACTGAGTAGATTTCATAGAATGGAGTTGAGGGGGAGCACATTGAGGTCAGAGTCATGACTGAAGATGAAGCAGGCACAGACTGCTTAATATCCATTTAACCTCCATTCGTAACTCTGTGGAGTGGGGTCTTGGGTGTTTCAGCTTTGATAGTGCTAAGGAAATCCATGTGTCAATGTTGTCAGAAGACTGCATTCTCCATCAACCATCAACTCATAGGGTCAGGGGTTTTACAGGGTCATGAAATTGCACAAAATAGAAACAGCCCCTTCTGCCCACTGTATCAATGAAGACAGGGCATCATGGTTGTCTGTCACCAACCCAGTTGCCCTCCTCTGTGCTTTACCCATTTGAGTAGCTGTCCAGATGCCTCTGAAATGTGTCCTTTTCAGTGACACAGTTGCGAGCCATGCCACCCCAGCAAACTCTGACAAACCGGATTCATCCTAGCCTGATAACTCACAATGAACAGTTAACCTACCCATTACGTCTGTGGGAAGCCCACGCATTCCATACAGGAACTCCTTACAGAACGGTGCCAGAGTTGAACTCTGAATTCCAGAATGCCCGTAGCTGGAATAGCATCTTGTTAAATGTAACTCTACCATGGCACCCCAACGTGCACATCATTACATTATTTGCCCCCACCGCCTCCTTATGGTGGCTCATTCCAGAACCACTCTATGAGTAAGAAATATTTACCCTTCAGATCCCCTTGAAGCCTTCTTCCCCTCAACTCTTGTCTTGGGCACTCCGCTTTCACTGGATCTTGCCCTTCCAGAACCTACAGAGCTGTTCCTTCTGCTGTGAAGCATTGTGAATTTCCAATGAGTTTGCAGTTAATTGGTTCCTGGATCTTAATGTGATTCTCCTTTTGATAGTCCATATTTCAGATGTGAGTTTATGAGGTCAGTCGTGGACCAAAAATGATTTTGGGAAGACCGCAGATCCTATTCAACATTAGGCGAATTTGTAAATCTATCCATCCAGCAGTTACAGGGTGGTAAGACAATTTAAAATCCATTTTTAGGTGTCGCTGCCCTCTTGGAGCACCTACTGAAAGCTCTTAACTCCCCAGCTTTAGGCCTGTCTTACGAAGCATGTGGTCTTCGTCTGCAAACCCTGAGGCGGGTATTTCTCTTGTACTGAGAGTTCAAATGCAGTTTGTTCTCTTGCGTATATTCCCGATGTCTAATCACAAATCTCATCGCTGGCCTCACGGCCTGCCCTGAGATCACTGAACAAGCTATAAAGCGGGTCTCAGAATAACTTTGTGATTACCTCATCCTGAAAAACATTCTGACTTTACTGACTGCCATTGCGAGTTGCTTAAAATTATCTCCAATTCAGAAAAGTTTCCATGACTTAATTCAAACCGATTTATGGACCATGAATCTAATAGTTAAATCAATTCCATCTAGGGCACAGGGGAAGACCAATTAAATGTGTGTGTGGTAAACTCTGGTGTTTATGGTTTCTCCAAGCAACACAAAGGAAACATTGTAGATTGATGAGAAATGAACATTACATCAAACCCCGTTGTTATGTGACAGCTTATGGTGTCACATGACTAAATCACTTTTTGCACCTTTGAGCTATGGCTGGAAGCCACAAGGATGTGGTTTTTATCTGGACTTCATGAGCAATTACTTTCCATTTCCTCAGTCAGATTTCAATGACTATAAAGCTTAAACTCTGGAACTTAATAGCAGCTACCACAGTCATTTCCCACAGACCATTCTCAGCCATCTTTCAGATATCTTGTACCTTTTTATAGTTTTACCTGACTGAGATTAATGTGTTCAAATGCTGAGACATCAAACTGCCCTCTGACTTCATGTCCATAACTTAGCATTTTTTAAATGATTCATGCAGATAATTCATCATCTTTCCAGTCTCACTACCTTCACTCTTTTCCTTCCCTCTCATTTATTGATCTGTCCCTTCTTTTTTTAACCTTTATTTATATAAATTTCCAATTAGTTCCCTTCTTTCCATCACTTTCTCTTTTTCTACTACTATCTTTCTTTTTCATCTCTCATTTTCTCTCCTTCCCTCTCCCCGTTGCGCGATTTGAAGTTTTTCTTTAGCCGATGGATGATTCTGCTCAGGGTAGTGGATTGACTGCAACAGTTGAAGAGCTGGGATTGGCAGGAACCCAAATCAAAACAGGAAACTCATTGTCTGTTCATTCATATGTTTCAACCTTGGCCCAAAGCTCACATCATTTCTATATAAGTCAGTTTCTTTCTGCAGGAAGGGAGAAAACTTTGCAACAACGGGTTTCCAGACCACAATTTTCACGGCCATGTATGTATTCTTTCTCTGCTGTGTAAGTATTGTTTGGTGTGTACCATTAGCCATTATTATCACCGATCTGTACAAGTCCTCAATTGGTTTCAGGGGTCCTTTATTGTAAAAAAAACTTCAAAACTGACATTTGTGAGGAACATCTGATTTTATCTGTGAAAAGTCTGCATTTTCGCTTGAATTCTTAAGAACTATCAAAGGAGAAGAGTCAATATTTTCCACAGAGGTTTATGGTGACACTGCAGAACGATACTGTTCCTCTTGTAATCTGCTGGCTGTCACATTCCTCAATGGAAATAAGCTCCTCTGGTCCACAGACAGCAATTTACATCCCCTGTAAATACTGCCATCCCCAGGACCTTCTTTAAAAATCCAGGCAATGGCCAGCAGGTGCTGCATGTATTAGAAGTGTGAAATAAGCCAAGATGCGTCAAGGGTTAACTAGTTCTGATAGAACACATTTTTCCGTCCCACTGGTCACATGGAGCATCTCATGACTGTCAGCAGTTGGTCTCTGGAGTAACTGAGTACTCTCTGTGTTGTGTTCTTTGGGTCTAGCTATCACTGCAGTTGGCTGTTGAAGGGGAAATTGGTTGATTTCCCACTTTTGATAGCGGCCTCTAGCAGAGGTTACATTTTATAGGTTTGGTCTGTTTGTGATTCTCTTGGTGATACACGAGAATTAATGTATAATCACAATAACAAAAAGCAACCGTACCTCTCCAAGACTCATTAGCATTGCAAGAAATTCTGAAGCTGAAAACAAAAATGCTGGGGATATTTTTATAGATTTATCTTGAGGAAAGGTTACAAATATTCCTGTTGTTAGGTGAAATGTGTTTGAATCCTGCCTACGCTGAAAGAATTGTTGTCTAAGCTAATATAAAGTTTGCCTTTGATAACTAGGGAAACGTTCAAGTGGAGTACAGAACCTGGAGATCTGTGAAGGGGCTTTAACTTAAGGCCATGTAGTATGTAGATTTTTTTGTGAATAAGTAACTGTCAAACAGCAATTTAGATTCGAAGTCATGATAATGAAACTGTTTACAAATATTGTGCGATCCAGATGTATGCATTATAAAATTATCTAACTCAGCTAATTACACTGGAAATTCACATTGTGTGTTTGGGTTCCAATCCAGCAAAGCCAGATAACATCGATTTCTCTTGGTAGTAACTGTCTGGGATTTTTAGCTGTAACATCTAGGGATATACTAAGTTGGACACAGAAGTCCATAGTTAAAGGAGTTGGGCAAGGAAAATCTACTTCCCTTTTAAATTTATGACAAGGAAAGATTGAATAGGTTTTGACTTTATTCCTTGGCATGTAGAAAATTGAGGGGAATTTTGATAGAGGTATACAAGATTATGAGGGGTACAGATGGGGTAAATGCAAGCAGCCTTATTTTCCACTGAGGTTAAGTGGAACTACAATGAGAGGTCATGGGTTAATGGTGAAAGGTGAAAAGTTTAAGGGGAACAGGAGGGGAAACTTCTTCATCCAGAGGGTCATGGCAGTGTGGAATGAGCTGCCAGTACATGTGGTGCGTGCAAGGTCAATTTCAACATTTAAGAGAAGTTTGGATAAGTACATAGATGCTAAGGGTGTGGAGGGCTATGGGACTAGGCACTTTA
Organism: Hypanus sabinus; assembly: GCF_030144855.1. Classification (NCBI taxonomy): domain Eukaryota; kingdom Metazoa; phylum Chordata; class Chondrichthyes; order Myliobatiformes; family Dasyatidae; genus Hypanus; species Hypanus sabinus. Next base: position 23,888,611 of record NC_082735.1, on the reverse strand, counting down.
AAAGCTTTGGCATGGACTGGATGGGCTGAGGGGCCTGTTTCTGTGCTTTATTTTTCTATGACTCTGTGAAATCTGTCAGGGTGCGTATATTGATGATTCTCCAGGTTGTAAAGTTGGAAAAAAAACTTCAATTTATATATCATTTTTAAACAATCCAAAGAAATCCTAAAACTTTTCAGCCAATTAAGTACTTGATAAATTAAGTCATGCTTTTAACTTAGCAAACACTTAGGAACATTGCACATTAATTCCAAGGTCCAAAGATGTTAAGGAATTTGAAATTTGTGCCTGTACCACTAGAGTCTATAGATTCAGGTCCTAAACCAATTGAGTATAACATTTAGACTGGCTCTCCAGAGCAGTACAACATGCTATGCTTTAAATGAAGCTGTCATTTATGTGAAGCTCCTAAGAAACCCCTTTTATTACATCTCATTAGAAGTTTAACAGCTACAGTACTACTTTGAAGAAATAATCAATTGAACAGAATTGAATATTGAACAGAAACTATTCTTGCAATATTTATCCTTGAAACTCATAGTCAAATAGTTCTAAATCTGATGATGCTGAAAACATCCAGCACATCACACAGCATCTGGGTAACGTGTTAGAGTTTGAACACTTACAAGTACATGGTCAACTGAAACCAAGGCCATTCATGTTAACTGTGCACAGACACAGCAGTGCAGTATTTACTTACTGCCTGTTATGCTGCTGGTGTTTAGGGCATCAGCGAAGGTCCTCCAGCTCTGGTGGTGTTCAGGGTTTCCTTCATCGTTTCAGCAGCCTGCTTGCAGTTTTCACTACTGTCAGTTATCCAAGTCCCAGGTGGAGACTCAAGAACACCGTCGCACTCAGATGTAGAAAGATGCTTCATTGCTGTTTCCATAACAACTTTGTCTTACCAGTCAGGGTCGTTGGCCCTGAGCTGAACCCCCGTCCACCTGGAGGACTGGTGGACCACTCTTAGTCTGCCCTCTACCCTTTGACCTGTTTGGCATGGGTGAATCTACCATACCATAGAGCCCTGACTCCAGCCAGAATAGCTCTCTGATCACTGAGGCATGCAGGCCTCCAAACCCAAAGACAAGGCTGTCATCCTCTTATGGGTGTAGTACAGTAGCACAGCAGTTTTTAATCACACTCCTACTGTTAAATTGCACTGGGCATCACTTGGCTGAGGCGGTTTGAGCACCACACTTTAGAAGTAATAATTTTCTGTAAAGAACACTGCAAATTCTGAGCTGAGAAAGATACAACATAAATGCAAGTCCTTCTCTGGCTGGTGCTATTGGGCCAATTCTCCGCACTGACCTGTTTTGTCCATTTGAAGCCCGATTGAGATGCAAAAATAAAGAGAAGAGCAACCTGCCCCTCTGTATAACTACAAAGTTCAAAGTTATAAACACAAAATTCTGGAGGAACTCAGCAGGTCAGGCAGCATCTATGGGAATGAATAAACAGTCAATGTTTCAGGCCAAGATTCTTCTGCAGGACTGAGAAGAAAAAGGGGGAAGATGCCAGAATAGTAAGGTGGGGGTAGGGGAAGGAGGCTCACTGGAAGGTGATGGGTGCGGTCAGGTGGGTGGAAAAGGTCAAAGGCTGGAGAAGAAGGAGTCAGATAGGACCAGGCAGTGGACAATAGGCAAAAAGGAAGGAGAAGGGGATCTGGGGGGAAGTAATAGGCAGGTGTGAAGAGGTAAAATGTCAGAATGAGGAATTAAGGGGGAGGGGAAAAATTTGTTTACCAGAAGGAGAAATCAATGTTCATACCATCAGGTTGGAGGCTTCCAAGATGGAATATAAGGTGTAAAGAGGAGGCATAATAGCTAGACAAAAACCAGTAAAAGATATAACCACAACTATGTTAGTTTATGGGTTCACAATTTGTCCAGCAAAGTCAGAGAAAATTGCAATGGAATACATAATGCTTTCTTGTTCCATAATTGTAAGGAAGGGAAAACAGCAAAGGCTATGACAGGCCGGGATAAGAAGAGCAGAGGTTTAAGGGACCTCAAGTGGGTCTACACAACTTTTTAGCAAAGCTGCATCTCACAGTGTTACCATGCACTAAACCATCATCTTTCACAATGGAGGATATCCATAAGGAACAGTGACCAGTGTCACCAAGTACCTAGTTTCGCATCCAGGATTCTGCCTTCTGCCACCACTCTACGTCCGCTTTCAAAACTAATCTCAGTAGAAACCACGCTTTAGCTTATTCACAAATATCTTAGGATCTTATTTGGATACTACTTAGGGATTGTAGTAGGGAGAGTGAGCAAACTGAAGTCATATTTGGAAGAAGCTAAAGAGAAGACTTTATGAAATTTCTTCTTGTCAATGCTGCTTACACGCAGTAATTAAGTTGAAAGTGAATGGTCTCTTCTTTAGCAGAGCTTAACTTATTTTTTTGCCCTCCAATAACAACTGTGCTTCTTCATTATGGCTTTAATTTCTGCTGTCTTGTATAAGGCATGAAGTCTTCTCTGATTTTTTGATAAAGGATAATCACAGCTGGTTTGAGTTAGTGGGATTTTTGCCTTGCAAGTTCCACTTACAGGAAGAGAAGCTGCAGTAGTATTTAAGGTTTTGCGCGGAGTGTTGTTGTGTGTCTTGCAGCAGAAGGGAATGGGCAATTGCTTGCTGAACTTCAATTGTGCTGTCAAAAGCTTTGGTGTCCACAAAATGCTGAACAGTGAGAAGGTTAAATTGAGAAAGTGAATGCATTGAAGAGTGAAGTCTTCCGTTTGAGTCTGTCAGTCTTATGAACCTTAATGATACTGTAGATACAATGATGATTGATATATGGCAATCATGTATCCTTTGAAACTTTTACCTCCAATAGCTTTAGTTAAGTTTCAGACATTTTGGGTGCCTGGTGCATATATGAAATCCCAAGTGTTGTTAATTGTTCACTGAGCCCTCTTCAGTCTTGCATGCTAAAATTCAAAGTGCAATTTATTATCAGAGTACATATATGTCAGCACATACAACGCTGAGATTCTTTTTTCTGTGGTCATACTCAGCAAATCTATAGAACAGTAACTATAACAGGATCTATGGAAGATCAAGTAGAGCATAGAAGCAAATGCAAATTAAAATAAATAGCAAGAACATGAAATAACAAGATAAGGAATCCTTAAAGTGAGATCATTGGTTGTGGGAACATCTTTACAGGTAAGTTTAGTTATCCTCTTTTGTTCAAGAGCCCAATAGTTGAGGGGTTGTAACTGCTCTCGAACCTGGTGGTGCGAGTCCTGAGGGTCTTGTTGGCAGCACTGAGGAAAAAGCATGGCCTGGGTGGTGAGGATCTTTGATGGGTGCTGCTTTCCTACAACAGCTAGTTGACGAGCTGGGACTTCTGTCAATAATAGGACACTGTGCCTTGTCACTGACCCAATGCAATAAGTGCTGTCATACCTTTTACAGTATTCTGAACTTCCATTGTTGTCCCAATCTTAAGTGATAGTATCATTTTACTGTTTACTCATGGGAATTCTAGTGTACCAGCTACCTCTTATTCACAGCCATTACACAGAACTGCTTCTATAAGCAAATCAGTGAATTATAAAGTGCAATTCCAATGTAAATGTTTTCCAGTGATATTGCATTAAATGCATTCCCTTCATAGTTAATGCTAGCAAGGGGTGGACACTGTTTCAAAATTAATGTTATAAATTGGATTTTGGTTTGTTTTGTTTGTATTGAATTGCTGAAGTATAATCCTCACAGCAAAGACTTTGAAATTGGTTGATCTTATCCCTGGTTTAGAGTAATGTGGTTGAAACAGAATATTTCTAGACAAATTTGCATTGCAATTATATGATTTTATAGCACAGTGCAGTAAAACAACAGGTTCCCACATTCCATTACCAATTGAGAAAATGCCGGCATACTTGTACAGTATTCATAAAAATGAAAAGTTTTTTTTGTATGTTGTTATTCTGCTAGTTCTGTTTGCTTACTTCCATCCCCTTGACCAATGACCCCTGAAAAGTTCCAAGTTCATTCTAAACTTCATTGCTGATTTGAAAAAAAAATGCAGCCACAACTATGCTGACTGCCTTCCCACATCTCTCTGAAGGCATCGTCTTTCTCAGTGATGCGCTTGTATCTTCTGTTATTACTGTGTATCATCTATACGCAGTATGATATTTACTCGAAGATAAAATGGCTATACTAAACAAGTCACTGTACACATTGCAAAGATTGATTTTATTTAAGCTCCCTTTTTATTTAAATCACTTTCTTTTTTTAAATTCATAGGATGTGGCTGAAGCTGGTGAGGCTAGCTTTTAATCCCAAACTTGAATTGCTCTTGAGATGATGATAGTGAGACAGTTTTTGAACAACTACAGTTAAATACTTATAGACAAAGACACTGTTGGGTAACTCAAACAGTAATCAAAACAAACTCATAGTTTATGTACTAGTACTGTTCGGGCATATTCTGGACTTAGGATATTAGCAAAATAATAACTTCAACTATCTTCAGCAACCAATCTTTAGACCTGAACGTGGAGTGTAGATTAAATTTAACATGCAGCTCTGGACAAAAGAATTGTGAACAGCAGTTAATTGAAAAAAGTTAGCATTGATACTTGGGTGTTTGGAATGTGGGTGTGAAGAAGGAGGAGTGGAAGTTGTATGTAATTCAAAGGAAGCACTGTAGACACATTGTAAATATAGAATCATCTGATATTTAGTATAGAAAATGTCATGTAATACTGGGTCGAACAGGCCTCTTCCTCTGAAAGGGTCTCAATATGACGCTGCTGCTCATTTTTGTGAATAAACCATTTCTCTATCCACTAGTTTCAGTCTCTCTCCAATGACTTTGTGTTTAGTTTCTTTTCCAATACTGCTGGTTAAGGTGCAACAAAGAAGGCACCGTGCTTTATTTCCAAATCAGGACTGTTTGACTACCAGGAGACTTGAAGTGAGATTCATCCCTTGCTCTTGCTGTCTTGACCTTCTGACTGGTAGAGGACGTGGATCTGAATGGTGTAGTCAATAACGCTATGGTTCATGCATCAGAACTCTATGACACAGGGCATACTTTAAAAACTATGTGATTTTTTTTCATTTTTATTCCACTACACAACTGTTTCAGAAGAAAATGCACTAGAAAGGCTAAAGCAGTGAATGCAAGGCAGATCAAGCGGCCAAGCAATGCAAGTGACTTATTGCAAGTAAGTGCCAACGGCCAACTGACCAATTCAATCAAAGTGCTGGAGGAATACAGTAAGGTCAGGCAGCATCTATCAAGAAAAACATGTACTTGACATTTTGGATCAAGACCCTTTGCCCCAATGAAGGGTCTTGGCCCAAAACGTCAACTGTTTATTCCTCTCCGTAGGTGCGTCCTGATCTGCTGAACTCCTCCAGCATTTTGTGCATGTATGTTGCTCAGGATTTCGAGCATCTACAGAACCTCTTGTATTTACATCTTAACTTGTTCTCTTTTTCTATTATACTAACCAGACAAGAACATTTTGCTCCTCTTTCTGTTGGGCTGTCCACAACCTGATGCTGTAACTGCCTCATACCTACAACATGATCTTTGGTGATCACAACTGACCCAACTTCATGATTTAATGACAAATGGTGTTTAAAAATGGACAAATTGGAACCTTGAGCAAACACAGGAAATGCCATTGCATCTGCTTTGTTTGGTAAATGCTATTACCTCTACCAGTATGTGGCAGGGAGACAAGAAGATGTTAAAAGAGGCATTCATTCTCAGGGGAACATTGAATCATTGAGGCAAAACTGTCTGCATAGTCCAAATAAGCCTTCGAGCTTTATCACAGCCTGCGGCTAGAACAATAGCTGGTGTTTTATCAAATTAAGCCAAGGTCTTATGCACTGAGAAAGGATTTTGGCAGTGACTACTTCACTCTATCAATTCACAATGATGAGAGGAAGTTTGATTTGGAAGCCGATGATGATGAAATAACACTTGATCCTTGCTCAGCAGAGCGGAAGCCCAGCAGTGCTACAGCAAACTAATTCTACTGTTTGTGGAATTGAACCTTGCACCTTCTGGCTGCTCTGCTTCACAGGGATGAATCTAAAACCACTAACAAGCAGCAGTGCAAGAGTCTGAATGCTTAGAACCACTATTTCCATTCTCCAAGGGTATCGTCCCATCATGGAAGTACCTACTTGTAGAATCATTAATCTGCACGCAAGTAAAGCCTTTCTTTAGCCAGAGAGTGGTGGATCTACGGAATTCATTGCCATGGAAGGCTGTGGAGGCCAAGTCATTGGATTTATTTAAATCAGGAGTTGACAAATTCTTGATAGTAAGAGTGTGAAAGCTTGCTTGGAGAAGTCAGAAGAATATGGTTGAGAGGGAAAGTAAGCCAGCCATGATGGAATGGTGGAGTAGACTCGATGGGCCGAATGGACTAATTCTGCTTTGATGTCTTCTGGTTATATAATCTAAAGAATGATGTGTACTCACTACAATTGCGCTGAATATTTTTGTTGATATTTGCTCTTCTCTCACAAGGCTAGAAAAATACAATAATTTTAAACCCACATGTATGAATATTTTGTGTAACTCTTATGATTACATTTTAAATAGTGGCCCTCAATTTATTTTCAGTCAATCCTTAATTGTTATGATGTTGTCTCTCAAAGTTCAAAGTAAATTTATTATCAAGTTTACATATATTCAACCTTAAGATTCATCTTCTCATGGGGAATACACAATAAATCCATAATGGAATAACAGCTATAATGAAATTAATGAAAGACCATACCAGCTTGGACATTCTACCAGTGTGTAAAAGACGAAACACAAAAGAAAGAAATAATAATGATAAATAAATAAACAATAAATACTGAGAAAATGGGATGAAGAGCCCTTGAAAGTGAGTCCATAAGCTGTGGGAACAGGTCAATGATGGGTCAAGTGCAGTTAACCCTTTTAGTTCAAGAGCTGTATGGTTGAGGGGTAGTAACGGTTGTTGAACCTGGTGAAGTGAGTCCAAGCACAATGCAAGAAGTTTTATGCTAACCATTTGGATGCCTGTAAAATAGGGAATTCTCAAATGAGAGATAGTCCCTCGTACTTTTTGAACCAAGTTTTTTTTTTAATAGATTGCGTCATCTATTTTCACCTGGATTCAGGTCTCTCCAGCTGAAACAGGTGTGTGCCTTTGGGCAGCAACAAAAGCAGCACGAGAGACTTTGGTGCCTTTCCCTGAGGCAGATGCAGCTGCTCCTGCCTGGTTCCTCCCACCTGGGGCAGGTCAAGTTGGAAAATGGATCGAAAAGACTAAATATAAAGAACCTCTCTCACTAGGTATGCCTGAGCATTAAAGCACATGCTTTTCAGTGGCCACTTGATTCCGTGCCTTATGAACCTAATAGAGTGGCCACTGAACGTATGTATATTTGTGGTCTTCTGCTGCTGGAGCCCATCCACTTCCAGGTATGACACGTGTGTTCAGTGCCATTTTTCTGCACACCTCTGTTGTAACGTGTTTTTTTTTAGTTATCGTCTATCAGCTTGAGCCAGTCTGGACATTCTCCTCTGACCTCTCTCAGAAGCAAGGCGTTTTCGCCCACAAAACTGCCCCTCACTGGATGGATTTTGTCTTTCGCACCATTCTCTGTAAATTCTAGGCACCCAGGAGATCAGCAGTTCTGAGGTAATCAAACCATCCTATCTGGCACCAACAATCATTCACGGTCAAAGTCACTTAGATCACGTTTCTTGCTCATCCTGATGTTTGGTCTGAACAGCAACTGAACAGCTTGACCACATCTGCAAGCCTTTATGGAGTGTGTTGCTGGCACATGATTGGCTCATTAGATATTTGGTGAAGAAGCAGCTGTACAGGTGTAAATTATAAAGCGGCCACTGAGTATGTGTCTTGTTGAAGAAGTTGTTTTGAGTTATTGCACTCAGCAATACCAATATCCTCTTGTGTTTAATGGGATTAGTTTAGATGGGTGATTAATGGTCAGCACAGACTTGATGGGCTGTAGGATCTTTTCCTGTACTGTATTGCTCTGACTCAATGTCACAGGACCCCACCATTCTCACAGTTCCAGCTCCCTAACCACAGAACCACTCAGAAATGACAGTAAATGGTAACTCCCACTTCAAATGCTCGATGGAACAACTCAAACGTGCTCCAGGTCTTCTCTGGCTCCTCACAAACACTTGCTCATCTTATTACATCAACTAATTGAATTGTCATAACCTGGAATGCGTTCTTGTGAGGTTATGATTCAACATGTTTTGCATGATTTTAAGCAGTAATTATACATGAATTCTAATTTCAGTAGCCTCTCCAGCTGTAGATCCAATCTTCCCCCTCTCTTTGAGATGGAGAAGAATGCTGTCTTCCTTTTTATTTAAACAGCTGGAAGTTTCAAGGTCAGTAAAGCAAATGACAAGTTGTCTTTAAAATGTAAACATTTTGGAGCCAACGTGCTTGCTATCAGCTGCCACTCTGTCAGTGGAGATTTGGGATAGCTGTTGACCACCATTGGAACACTCGGGTTACAAATTTGAATACATATCAAACAAGGCTTGTTCTCCCTCCTGCAGTTTTGGCTCCATCAGCGGGGCAGTTCTAGAGGTGACAGACTTCACTTGACATTTCATGCCTGTGCCAAGTCAGTGAGTGCTGGCTGGCACAGAGTTAGAGCTACAGCTGTTGGCTTGGCAAAGGTCACGGGGATCAAGATCAGAACCTGGAAGAAAGGATGAAAGTGCACTATTTTTTTTTCAATTTAACCTCACTTGTCTTTAGCACTGCCCCGACCTCAAAGCTAAGAAAGTTGTCTGAAGGTTCACAAGAGTTTGGACAGGATAGGTAACGGAGAAAATGATTCCACTGGCAGAAACCTGAGGCCACGATTCAAAGTTAGCTTCCCTGGAAGGGAGATGTGCAGCTTCACTTCTCCCACAGGGTGTGGTTTGTTTTCGATCGATCTCTCACCCTCGTTACAAGGATGGTGGATCTAGATTCAACAGTAACTTTCACAGGGGAAGTGACGCACAACTCAAAATGGAAGTGGTTCAGGAGGCTGGGACTAATTAGATCGTTCTATCAAAAAAAAGCCGTCACAGACCTTATGGGCTGCTACTACCAGTATATATCTATTAGCACGTTTGTGGAAGCACCTGGCACTAAGATTGCTTCAGGATGGTCGGTCCATTCCTTGTACAAACATAAATCTAAGGATGATTTTAACAATAGACAAATGGTTAGACTAGATAATGGAATTTTTTGGGCCTAATTTAGACTGTGATCAGATTTTTTTCCACAATAGCCGTAGGTTAGAGAGTTGTTTCCTTTGCATCCTTCCCCTGAACAACAGAGTTTTCAGATCGATAATACTCTGAATCCTCGGCAAGATGACGCTGTTGGTATACATCGGTGTTCTGTGGGCTGCTCGCAAAAGGACTAGCTATTCTTACTAAATATACTTCTGGACTACAGTCACTGCAATCCACACGCAGCTTATAATTTTCCTTTGGCGGTTGTGCATTTGAACTGTCAGAACAGTCTGTCGTTTTTGCGGTCTCTTGAAGGATTCAGCAAATTGAAACTTTGAGGATGCAGGTACACTCCCACCACCCCCCCCCCACTCCACCCCCGGACTGGTACGTCAGGGTCGGAGAGCGAGAAATGAAATAATGTTCAGCCAATTTAATCGCCAAGCCAGATTAAAAAATTTTAAGGCGTCGCGGGCGGAGATCGAGCCGGCGTTCAGCTCACTTCTCCGTGTCAGCCAAAACCCCCATCCCTTCTTCCTGGGTCTGACCCAGACTCTCTCTTTCCTAGCTGCTACCTTCAGGCGAGTGGTGCAGGAACCTCGGATCCACACTGCCACGCTCAGAAGTAATCCTTGCCCTGTGGCTTTCGGCCTCCTGGGCCGGCTTCACTTGGCTCACAGATAAACATACTCCGTTGCTATGGATTCATTTTCAAAGACTTTCGGGGTTCATGTTCTGTGTGTTACTTATTCATTGTTCGCATGATTTGTTCTGTTTTTAACACATTGGATGTTTGTCAGTCTTCGTTGAGTGGTTTTGCTTTGTAGATTCTATTGTGCTTCTTTGTATGTGGCCGCCTGTAAGAAGATGAATATCAAGGCTCTATATGGTCTACATACTTCAATAATGCATTTACTTTTATCTTTGACTTGTCATAACTTGAGGAGGCTAGGAGGCTACTTTTAAAGGTAGGTATCTTTGATGGTTTTCTGTAGCTTATTCAGTGAAGAGGCACTATCCACATTCATTCAGTTCGAGCTCAGAACATGAATTCCATTTGCAAACTGTGACGTCTGCACTATGGTTCAAATGCTCTGCTGCTTTCCTGAGCTGGGAATGCTAATACTCAATCTAAGGCTTGTTCCAACATAAAGATCGAATGCATAGCTAAAATCTGACACATGTAAAATTCACGAAACAGTTGTAATCAATCAAAAGTCAGTTACTCAAGTGAAGGGTTTGGGCGACAGGGGGGGAATGGAATGAAGTGTATTGAAAGAGACATGTTTTTGCAGGCTTAATTCCTTCAGTGAATCTAAGTGTCCAAATTTAATTTAAAAGAGGCACAACATGTGGAAACATATTACCCAGTCAGATTACACCTTTACCACAGTGGTTGGTGTAAAAGGTAATTCAAATCTAATGCATGTACTTCTCCCAGTCTTCACCAGTCCTGACGAAGGGTCTTGGCCCGAAACATCGACAGTGCTTCTCCTTATAGATGCTGCCTGGCCTGCTGTGTTCCACCAGCAATTTGTGTGTGTTGCTTGAATTTCCAGCATCTACAGATTTCCTCGTGTTTGCTGTTTTAATCGACCACTTAACTGAAAGCTTAACATAAAGAGCTTTTTCTTGACCCCAAATTTTAAAATAACTGTCAGTTCAAAATAAAACAAGCAATTATATTGGGTTTTCACGATGTCGCTAAGTGCTTAACAAACAGAGAAGTAGTTTAGAAATGAAGTTACTTCTGTATTTTTGCAAAAGTGACAATCAATTTGCGCACAGCAAGCTCCTACAACTAGCAATGTGATAATGATCAGTATTCTGGATTTCCTTCAGTGAAAGTGGTTGAACATTAAATATCAGCTAGAGTGCAGAAATAACTTTCCTGTTGTTTTTTGTAAAATATACCATGGAAAACGTCATATCCAACAGAGAGAGAGAGAGCAGAATAAATGACAACTCCTCTGTAAATTAGTACCTCCCACAGCCAGGAATTCTTTCATTTTTGTATGGGTAGAAGTGGGATTGAACTCACAATCCCCTGCTCAGAAAGAACAGTGCTACTGATTGAACCATAAGTGTGATTCACTTCCTTTAAACCCATCAATGTGTTCACTTGGACATAAAGGGATGGTAATTTGAATTAATAATGAGCTACCTTAATGGCCCATGTGTTGCATATTCTGATGATAAGTCATCTTCCTGCCTAAACGAGTCTTTTAACTGGCATACGGTGTGAGAGAGTTGTAGAATGCTGTGCACACTAGCCTGTCAGTGTTAATCCTGTTGATAGCGTGGATACTTGTTGGAATCACCTCGTAAGTTCTAATTTTATTTTCTTCATGTTTTTTTTCATGCTGCCTCTAGCAATGTGACAACGTTAGCTTAACCACAGCTTGTTTCGTTCAAGAAAGTTGTGAGTTGGGATGCATTGTTTGCTGGAGTTTTACATGCTCGATGCAGCTTCAGCAATAAGAATTCTGCAAGCGTGGAGTGTTTCAAAGTCAGCCTTTAGAGGTTTAGATAACAACGAGGTGGTTGGCTTTAACCATCTGTTGTAAAAATGACAAAGTTTTCCACGATTAACTGCATGAATGTTCCTCTAATCATCTCAGTAGTTATATGTTAGTGTCTTGCAAGTAAAGCACAATAGATAATAGAGATCAGATTCATTTTCTAAATCCACAATACCATATTAAAAATCTGTAGACCTGCAGGTTCCCATTATTTAATCTGTGTTGAATATTGTACATTTGCTAAGTACTAATAGTAAAACAGGGATATATTCACTTTAGTGAGAACAGAAGTTTAAAATTAGGCAGTATGTTTTAGTCCATTTCAAAGAATACCTTTTCATCTTTTTATTATTCCCGTTCTTGCCTTTCATGTTCTAAATTGCTTATTGCAACTAATACTTCAAAGTGAATCTGAATGTTCATTTTTCTCTGACTGGTTTTTGCTAGCTTTACTGCTATTCACTCAGTATGAGGTGAGGTGAGGTGTGCCTGTTTTTTTTTGATTCTCCACGCTTTCCTGTCTTGATCTGTTTTAATGACAACAGTTAGCTCGGTAAATGAAGGCACCAGTGTCACATGTAGCTGAGCTGTCTGCGTATCAAACCATTAACACCCAGTTTGAACTGGGGTTCATGGGTTCTTGATATGGAGCCCAGCGCTCCATGTGGCATAAGAGGGAAGAACTAAGTAATGACCTGGAAATTCGATTGCACCACTCTTTCCTTATTCCGGCAAACTCCCCCAAAGTGAGAAAGCATTTTGGACGGAGGTGAAATTCTGTGTAATTTGGCATCTTTCCAGAAATTTAACCAGGCATTTTCAGTTGTTTTCTCGTGTTTTTGGTTCTGCTGATGTCTTCAGTGGGTTCCATATTCAAACTTGATACATTACTGCCACTCATTTTACCCATCTGGTGATCTTTACGGCTAAGTACAAGCAAGGCACTGGGTATATTTAACGTGGAGTTTGATAGGTTCTTGATTATTAAGGGTGCCAAGGTCCTGGGGAGGAGGAAGGAGAACGGGGTTGAGGGGGATAATTTTCCAGCCACTGTGTGTAAGAAGTTTGTACATTCTCCCCATGACCTTCCGGGTTTCCTCCGGGTTCTCCAGTTGCCTCCCATATTCCATAGACCTACCAGCCGGTAGGTTAATTGGTCATTATAAATTGTGCCATGATTAAGCTTGGTTTAACTTGGGAGATTGCTGGTTGGCACAGTTCAAAGGGCCTATTCCACACTGTATCTCATTAATTACATAAATCAGCCATGATGGAATGAGGGAACAGACTTGATGGGCTGAATAGCCTAATTCTGCTCATCTATCTTATGGTCTTATGTGCATCAGGAAGTCACAGAGGAGTTATCTCTCTGCTATCTTTTCTGGTTGAATTGTCTGGCAAGACTTGTAGATTTGAATCAAATATAATCAGTGGCTATGTTGGCAAGTTGCCTGTGTGGAATTGTGTGCCAGCGTGAGTCATTGTCCTCAGGGACAAAAAAAAAGTTGTGTCAGGGCTGGGGAATGGACCAAGAGTTCACCACAGGTCTACGGATTCCATATCCCATTCCTCAAAATTTCCTATATATCCCTTTCAGGGTGGGAGGGGAAACGTTTAGAGTCATTTCCAGTCACTTTCCATGAACCTTGCCAACTACTGAAGAGCAACAGGCTTCCCACTTCTAGACGTTTGCTTGAGATAAACAAGCGGCGGCAACTGCATGCGCTGTTAGCAAGTAATATCTAAGCAAAGTCTTTTCTCTTCGCAGTGACGGCCGTCTGTAAAAGATGAGCGAACGCTTTGATTGCGACAACTGCAAAGAGTCGCTGTATGGCAGGAAATACATCCTATCTGAAGACAGCCCCTACTGCATCCCATGCTATGACACCTTGTTTGCAAATACCTGTGATGAGTGTAAAGAGCTGATTGGCCATGAAGCTAGAGTAAGTACTTGCATTTAATTAAAAATTTTCTTTACTGTTGATGCACTCTTCTCATCTACTAAATCTGTCATTCCAATTCTTATCGTTCCTTATTATTATTATTATTCTATTTTCTTTTGTATTTACCCAGTTTGTTGTCTTTTGCACATTGGTCATTTGCCTGCCCTGTTGGGTGCGGTCTTTCATTGTTTCTATTATGTTTCTTGGATGTGCTGAGTATGCCCACTGGATAAGGAATCTTAAGCTTGTAAAGGGTGACGAATTTGTACGCTGATCATAAACTTACTTTGAACTTTGAACACATATGCAGTTAAGCTACTTGGGAATTGTGTATAAATATTTCAGCTGAAGTTCAAAGCCCTCTTTCTGCCACTTAAATATCAAAGTTATCAAGATACAAAATGAAACTGTGTCCCTTCATATCTGTGGACTTATCTGTTAAAAGCTTCCGTAAAATGGGGAGCAGAATCCGGATTGCTCCCACTTTGCATATCTTCACAAATATCAAACTCTGTTGCACTGGCAGCTGGGATTTCTTACAAACACAAGTGATTCTGCAGATGCTGGAAATCCAGAGCAACGCACACAAAATGCCGGCGATGAAGGCACTCGGCCCAAGAACCTTGACTGTTTATTCCCTTCCGTAGATGCTGCCTGACTTGCTGCGTTCCTCAGCAAGTGCAGTATTTCTCCCCTCCAAACTGCCTTCCTCTTCCTTCCTCGATCAGTGACCGTCCATTCGCTCTACAGTTGTGTCCCCTTTTGCCAATGATCCTCGATGGCAACATTCCACCCTTGAAGGAGCAGAGTCATGACAGAGAATCCACGTCCAAGTTTTCCACTCCCTCCCCATGGTTCTGGAGGGAAGGAAAAAGGACAGTAAGGATGACCAGCGTGGTCACCTCCCCCATTTATGAAGGGCCTGCTTCCACTTTTAGTACCTGCCAGTCACACTACAAACTCCTTGGGGCCCACTAACAAAAGGCGATTTTTACAATTGCCTCCTGTGTAGTAAAGAAGGTTCATAAATTACCCTTTCCCACATCCCACATTTTCAAATCCATGAGCATCACAATCCATTATCCCAGTTTATTCCTTATTGCTTTCTTTTCAGGTACACACCTTCATATTCACACTAGACCAGTGCAGGAGGCTTCTATTGAAATCCAACAGTAAACTGATTGGGATATACCACTCCATTTTGGTCAGTCCATCCTCCTCCTCTTTATGCTCCTACTCAGTGTTCACTGTATTATGAACTCTAACTTCCTCAAAAGCTGGGAATACGAAAAATTCATTCTCGTGTAATATAACCCAGAGCATGTTTCCCAAATACCCCAGATGTCTTCTTCAATATTAAAGCCCCTCGGAATTTTTGAGGTGTATTCTTTATGTGTCTTCAGACAACAAAAGTATTCCTTTCCAAAATAAATAGGTTGTATTTGCCTTAATTGTATTTCCTCAAAAATTAAATGATTTCCTCTAATTAGAAGTTAGGTCCTTTTGAAAATAAGCATAACCAGAACACTGAGCATATTAATGTCTTGTCACAGTAAATAATGTTCATTAACTTCCTCTGAAATTGCATTCTGTGAGGATGTGACCAGAGCACAAAGTTCTATTGTATGACTTGATTCTTGTTTTATACAGTCATTAATGAACATAAATCAAAAAGTGAATGAAGTTACCATGCGTTACTCAACTTCACAAATTAACGAAGGTTTTGGAGTTTGCATAAGCTGTCTTTGTCCATGTTTTGACCCTGCAAATGACTTTGGGAATATTGCATAATTAGAGTACTTCAGCCCATTTAGCCAGTGCTAAACTATTAATCTACCTAGTCCCATCAACCTGCATCTGGACTGTAGCAATCCATACCCCTCCCATTCATGTTCCTCATCAAATTTCTCTTCTCTGAAATGTTGAAATGTTGAAATTGAGCCCATCTCCACCACTTGTGCTTCATCCACAATCTCACCACCCTCCAGGTGAAGAAGTTCCTCCTCATCTTTCCCTTAAGCATTTCACCTTTCAACTTTGCCCTATGACCTCTATTTCTCGACTCACCTCAGTGGAAAAAGCCTGCTTGCCTTTCATAATTTTGTTTCCCTCTATCAACTTTCCCTTCATTCTACACTCTATGAAAGTCCTATCTTATGCAAACTTCCCCTGTAATTTAGGCCCTTGTCTTGGCAACATCCTTGCAAATTTTGACAGCACTCTTTCAATCTTACTGATTTTTTTTCCCTGTAGGTTAAGTGACTTGCCTAGTTTCCCCTCGAGTACTTCACTTTTTTTTAAAGTTTTGGGATGTTGCCAGATAATATCAATTGAAGCATTTATATTAAAGGAAAAATTAAGACTTTGAAGATTGCTTTTGTTTAATATAGTAAGTGTTCCCTGCAGCAAAGAAATACAGGAATCAGCTTACTGTCTCTCATTTCATCTGCGCAAGGAGAACAATTCAGTAAGTGACGATTTTCCACTTGTTTGACTGCAGCCACTAATGGCTACATCTACAGTTCTTTATTGGATCATGCTAGCAAATTATCAGCTTCTGCCGAGTAATATGCAGAGAACTAGGCAATGTCAATTTTAGAAGAGATAGGAGCAGAATTAGGCCATTTGACCCATTCAGTCTGCTGCACCATTTCATCACAGCTGATCAATTTTCCTTCACAAGCCCATTCTCCAGCCTTCTCCCTGTAACCTTTCACGCCCAGACTAATCAAGAACTTATCTATCTCTGTCTTTAATACACTGGCCTGCACAGCTGCCTATGGCAACAAATTCCACAAATTCACCATCCTCTGACTGAAGAAGTAACTCCACATCTCTATTCTAAATGGCTGTCTGTTCTGAGGCTATTCTGACCTGTTCTGATCCTCTGGTCCTAGACTCCTCCACTATAGGAAACATCCTCTCCACATCCCCTCTATCTCAGCCTTTCAACATTTGATAGGTTTCAATGAGAGTCTCTCTCATTCTCTGACTCAGAGCCATCAAAGACTCCTCATACAATACCCTTTCATTCCAGTATTATTCTTGTGGACCTCCTCTGGACCCTCTCCAATATCAGCTCATACTTTCCTAGGTAAAGGGCCCAAAACTTCTCCCAATACTCCAAGTGAGCCCTCACCAGTGCCTTATAAAACTTCCGCATTACATTCTTGCTTTTATGATCTAGACCTCTCGAAATGAATGCTAACTTTGCATTTTCCGTCCTCACCATCAACTTAACCTACAAGTTAACCTTTAGGGAATCCTGCATGAGGACTCCCAAGTCCCTTTGCACCGCGGATCAACTTCCAAAGCAAGTTCTCCTCCCCTTGTTTCCTAACGTAGCCCCTGACCTTCTACTGCATTCTCGGCCACAATATAAGAGGGCATGGTGGCACTGAGGAAAGCCACCAGGACGTTGCCAGGATTGAGTATTTCAGGCAAAAGGAGAGCCACAATCAGGTTTATTATCATTGACACTTGTCGTGAAATTTCTGGCAGCAGTACAATGCAATATATAAAAAATTACCCTATAAGAAATGCAAAAAAAAATGCAAAAAGAGAGACAAGTAGTAAGGCGGTATTCATGGACCATTCAGAAATCTGATGATGGAGGGGAAGAAGTTGTTTCTCGATTGCTGAGTGTCTTCAGGCTGTACCTCCTCCTGATAGGAGTAATGAGAAAAGGGCATGACATGGATGGCGAGTCGTTAATAACAGATACTGCCTTCTTGAGGCATTGAAGATGTCCTGTGCATTGAGGAGGCTTCTCCCCATGATTGGATCCTCTGCAATGCTTCCTAGTCCTCTGCAATGGCACCTCCATCCCAGACAGGGATGCAACCAGTCGGAATGCTCTACACAGTACATCTGTAGAGATTAGCTAGAGTCTTTGGCGACATACTAAATCCCCTCAAACTCCTAATGAAATATAGCCACTGACCTTCTTTCTTGGTAACTGCAATATAGAATAGATGTGTTGGCGTGTGGCCAAGTGGCTAAGGTGTTGGTCTAGTGATCTGAAGGTTGCCAGTTCGAGCCTTGGCTGAGGCTGCGTGTGTGTCCTTGAGCAAGGCACTTAACCACACATTGCTCTGCGATGACACCGGTGCCAAGCTGTATGGTTCGTAATGCCCTTCCCTTGGACAACATCGGTGGCATGGGGAGCTAGGGCAACTGCCAGTCTTCCGTAAAAAGAACCTTGCCCGGGCTTGCACCCTGGAAACTTTCCAAGGTGCAAATCCATGGTCTATCGAGACTAACCGAGGCCTACACATAGAATAGATGTGCTCTTTTCTTTGAGAAGGACGAGAATGAATGGTGATGTGACAGAGCAATATAAAATTATGAAGGGGATAGATTGTAAGCGCTTTTTTCCTAAACCAAGAGAGCTTGGGTTCGAGGTCATAGTTAGGAAGTTTAGAAGGGATCTGATGAGGATTTTTTTCTCACAGTAATTGGAATCTGGAACATGCTGCCTGAAGAGATGGTGGAGGCAGATAATCTCAGAACATTCAGAAAGCATATGAACAAACACTTGAATCACTAAGACATACTATAAAAGAATATAAACCAAATCCAGTTTAATGGGATTTGCGTGGATGGGTGCAGTAGTTGGGGTAGGTGAAAGGGTCTAACTAACTTTATGTGTTCAATAACTTTGGATATGCAAATAAATTGAAGGGCTGAATGAAAGTTTTAAAATGTTAATCTTTCTTAATGATGTGCCTCTCTTTCCAATGCCCTGCATGAAGTCTGATATATGAATGGTCACTCTTCACACCACACCAGATGAGTGCACACCAACATATCAACAGGCATGTCCAGCTGTCCACACTGTGCTGTCCCATCAGAGTCCTTGTCCTTGAGAAACGCGCAGTCTGCTGGAAGAACTCAGTGGTTTGAACATCATCTGTGGGAGGAAAGAATTCGTTGGTGCTTTGGGTAAAAACCCTGCACAAGTCCTGAGGAAGGGTCTCGGCCCGAAACGCTGACTGTTTATTCATTTCCATGGATTCTGCTTGTCCTGCTGAGCTCCCATAGTATTTTCTATGTGTAGCTCTGGATTTCCAGCATCGGAAGGTTTTCTGGTGTTTGATCAGGAACCTGCGCCAGATTCCAGCAACTGCAGTCTTTTGTGTCTTCTGTCCTTTCCTGCCCTTGCTAAATCTCGAAATAGAGAGTTTCAGATACTATGTGTAGCTCAATTCATGCTGATCTATAAACATCTTTACTGGCAACAATTAATGCCAAGCTTGCTCATGTCAGAGATGAAGTGTTGCTCACTGAGTAGATAAAAATGTGGAAATCATTAGATTAATGAGTAAGGCAAAGGTGATCTGCAGTGGAAGTATTAATCTTATACCAGTGAGTGTATGTTTTTTATTTGTCTCTTTTTTTTTGAAGTGATTGATTGCATGATTTATGCAATCAAATCTTGTAGCTTAAAGTCTGTATGGATTATTGGAGGGGGAAAGACTGTACTATCATTGGCAATCCATTCTGATGTTGTACATTCTTAATGGCCAGAAAAGCTTTATTTCTGAAGTCTCTGTAGTGATTTCTTAGCATCTAATCTTATTCAGTGTGCACTGGAGAGACCTCACTTGGAGTGTTGCGAGCAGTCTTGAGCCCCTTAGGAATGATGAGCTGAGGTTCTAATGAAGGATTCCAGCATTGAATGGCTTGTCACATGAAGAGTGTTTGATGGATCTGGGCCTGTGTTCACTGGAATTCAGAAAAATGAGGGGTGAGCACACACAAAATACTGGAGGCACTCAGCAGGCATTGACTGTACTCTTTTCCTAGATGCTGCCTGGCCTGCTGAGTTCCTCCAGTGTTTTGTGTGTGTTTGTGTTGCTCGGATTTCCAGCACCTGCAGATTTTCCCTTGTTTGAGAATAAGGGTGACCTCATTGAAACCTATTGAATGGTGCAAGGCCCAGTTGGAGTAGATGTGGAGAGGATGTTTCCTACAGTGTGGGAGTCTCAGACTAGAGGACACAGCCTCAGAATAGAGGGGTGTCCTTTTAGAACAGAGATGAGGAGGAATTTCTTTACCCAGAGAGTGGTGAATCTGTGGAATTCGTTACCATGGGCAGTTGTGAAACCCCAGTCTTTATGTATATTTAAGCCAGATTTTTCTATCACTGGTATTTGTTACTATAATAGAAGGTTTGTTATGTTGTACTCTCCTATCATGGAACTGGGAATACATACTGAAAGAGGAATCTCTTTGCTTTCTCCTAATGCACTTAGTTTAATTTCTGATTCAGAGGTGCAAAGATACATTCTGAAAGATACAGAACACAATAGGACATCTTGTTCTGCCTTTTAAGTTGCAAGCAAGAGGTTTACATTCCTTGGTTGCTTTTAATTCTGAATTATTTGATAGATTTCACGAAAACTCCAAATTAACTTGAGTGAGGGTCACAGTGGCAAGAATTTCAAATTAGGGAAGGTACCAGAACTGTTGTAGTTGTATGGTTGGTCAACACTCCGTTCAGTGTGAAATTGAGGCTGTCGCACGGGGTTGTTCCCAGGCTCAGAGAGTCAGAAGTGCTGTATTCACTGATCCCTGTCGTGCTGGCACTACCAATGCCCTCTTGTCTCTGCAGATTAAGGTAGGCTGCAATCTGCTCAACTCCAATTCAGATATGTAAAGTATATAATCAATGGAACTATATTTGAATATATCATTAGCTGAAAACAGGTGGGGGGGGAAGAAAACTGCAGCAAAATTGGGAGTTGTTGCAAGGCAGAAATCTTTTCTAAATATGATGCATATTTGCTGTTGTTGGCCAACACACTGTTTGGTGATTTTATTGCCTGGCAGTTGCTAAACAGACTATCTTTCTATCTGATAACTATAATTAAGATTCATTACTCAGCCAACATCTTAAATCTAATTTAATTCTCCAGTCATCGCATTATTGTTTATGACATCTAGTCGACAGATTAACTGCTGCATTTGGCGATGAGTCAACGGCTTCCATATTTAAGAGTAATTCATTGGTTGCAAAGCTTTTGGGGCCAGAGTAAGGACATGCAGGCATTTTCTAAATGCAAGCTCTCCCTTCACTAGAATTATTAACCTGAGTTTGAAAATTAATGTTGGATCATTTGCATACCTGATTCATGGCAGTACAAATTAGCCTTGCTCCTTGCTGTTAACGATTCATTTTTATTGTCTCGTTGGTCAGGAACTGTTCTATGAAGACCGTCATTACCACGAGCATTGCTTCAGGTGTTATCGTTGTGACAGATCGTTGGCAGATGAGCCATTTACATGCCAAGAAGAGGAGCTGTTATGCAATGATTGCTACTGCAGTGAATTCTCCTCAAAATGTATTGCTTGTGACAAGGTCGTCATGCCTGGTATGTGCCCTGAAGTCTTATTTGTCAAACACATTATTGCCCTTCCAGCTTCTGTTTGAGTAGCCTGTCAGACCATTTTTCCTTCCATCAATAAGTCATAGAGTTACACAGCTCAGGAACTTCATCCCAACTCAGAGCATGATAATGCTGCTTCAGCATTTACTAATGAAATTTTGATCATTAAGATCCCGAGGTAATGGGAGCACACCTTCATGTAATAAATGCAAACTTCACTGAGTTTACTTGTGTGTTTTTGTTATTTCTACACTCAAGTACACTGCAGTGCATTAATTATTGGAGGATTAAAGAGCATTTTGAATCTTCTTTATTATTGTCCTGAAGTTTACTGAGGTACTTCATGCTTAAGAAAGGTGCTGTCTGAAAAGTTGCTAAAAGCTGGCTTACTTAGCAATCAGACTTAAAAGCTAGATTTTATGAGTGTCAGTGCTCTTTATTGCTATTCTGTGGAATTCAACAATCCCCCACAAGTGTTATATTTCCCAGGTAACAGCAAAATATTGAATACTTGCAAATTCGCCAAAATCTGCAATGAGTGACTTATTGATTAATGACGAATTATGTCATGAAAGCCTCCCCAGTCTGCAGTGGGTGTGGTATCACTGATCTTCGTCCATGGATCTTCCACACAGTGTCAGTGCTCTGCGGAAGATCAGTGAATGAGCATTCAGTGCATCTTTGTGGAAAGATTTTACCTTGAAGCTAAGTTTTTTTGATTGAAACTCATCAGATGTCTCAGAGGGAGAAGGTTGTGTTGGATGATCGAGAAAAACTGAAAAGAAATATTTGCTGAAGCTCTGATTAAATTGAAGAGTGCGTAACATCTGTCCGCATTGGGGATCCTGAATTTTCAGATGTGGTTCAGATAAATTACACAGAGTTAGACGAAAGGCCAAGTCAGGGAATCAGTGGTTCTTGGATATAAATGTGATTGATAAGGCTTCATATAGTTGGGATAAAACCAGAATTCGTTGTTGATTGTAAATTGCTTGCTTACCGGAAGTAACTATCTCCTAGGTTTCCAAATTTTTAGCAAGAAGCATTTACATTGAGGGTGGTGGGTATAAATTAAAGAGGGTAATAACTGATCAAACTCTGGCATTGAGTCTTACCCCAGTATATCATTTTATTAATGATGCAGTGCAGTAAAGGCTCTTTGAGCCATGCCAGCCAGCGATCTCCCAGTCTAATCCTTGCCTAATCACGGGACAATTTACATTGCCCAATTAACATACAAACCAATACGTGTTCACACAGCGCGAGGAAACTAGAGCACGCGGAGGAACCCCACGCAGTCACACGGAGAACGTACAAGCTCCTTACAGGCAGCGTCAGGAATTGAACCTGGGTCACTGGCATTGTAAAGTGTTGTGCTCACCACTCAACTACCATGCCATCCCCCCCCCCCCCCCACTCCAGTAAGAGGGCTCCAATTTTACACTCTGGTGGAGCAGGGTTGACTCCAGAAGCATGATGACGATGGAAGAACCTTGGTCTTTACGTGGTTGGGGAGGGAAATATCAGTGCCTGGAAGCTGATATTCTCTCTGTTTCCGGTTTTTCCCCACAAAACAAATGAATAACCTGCCAACATTGACCAGATCTGTGTGCACAATATCATTGACGTAGTGAAACCTGTGAAGCCGTTTTACCATAGCAATCCAGACCAACTCGGGTGGCTAGCCACAAGGGTGTGATAGGGAAGGTGACCAAATATTGCTTTAGAGGCGTGAGAAGCTTCCTGATGAAAAGAGCAGCAGTGAAGCCAAGCTGTTTATGACGAGAGTTCTGACGCTCGTGACTTCAGCTGAGGGCATAGCTGCTAGTTGTCAAGGTTAAGTCCAGGTTCAGGTAAGATTAGGACTGGAAGGTGATATGTCTGAGAGAAATCGGGAGAGTAGAGGGGGAGGGGCGGAAGAGACGTGAAAGTAAGGAAGAGAATTTTAAAATGAAGCATTTCTTAATAAGTAACCAGACAAAGCTAGCAAGCGCAGTGTTGGGGCTGGTGTGAATTTGGACAGAAACATAGAACATTATCACACAGTACAGGCCTATGGCCCGTGATGTGCCGACCTTTCAACCTACTCTGAGATTAATCTAACACTTCCCTCCTACATAGCCCTCCATTTTTCTGTTGTCCATGTGCCTACCTGAGGGTCTATAAATGCCCCTAATGTATCTGCCCCCACCACCTCCACCCCGGCAATGCATTCCACACACCCACTCACTAATCTCTGTGTAAAAACCTTCATTTTCTCCCTCGGACTTTGCTCAAATCTCCTTTAAAATGCAGAGCTTTAGCTGACCTCTGGTTTCGGTAATGGAGGCCGGGTCTCCACTGTGGCAGGGTCAGAAAATGATGGCTGTGTCCCTTCCATTGCTTTTGAGAACGTTTTGACAAACGCGGTACTTGTGTTGCGCTACCACTGAGGTATTTTTCGCTGATTGTCATCATCAGGTACCCGTAAGCTTGAGTACAATGGCAACACCTGGCATGAAGGCTGTTTTATTTGTCACACCTGCGAGCAGCCAATAGGCTCAAAGGCCTTCGTACCCGATAAGAGTGAGATTTACTGCGTACCTTGCTACGAGAACCACTTTGCTCCTCGATGCTTCCACTGCAAGAAGGTAATTTGTTTTTCTAAATTTAGAGATACAACATAGTAACTGCTGCTTAAGTAAATATGTGACCAATTAACCTACTAACCCAAGTATCTTTGGGATGTGGGAGGAAATCAGAGCACCCTGAAGAAACCCACGTGGTCATGGGGAAAACATGCAGACTCTTCCCAGACAGCAGTGAGATTTGAACCCACATCACTGGCACCGTAAAGCACCGTACCATAATGACCGACCTTTGATTTGACAATACTCTCTCTGAAGGTAGAGTCATATAAATGCCTCTTGACTTCAGGGCATGACAGGCACAGCAACTGAAAGTTCAAAGTGAATTTATATATGTCACAATGTACAACCCTCTGACATTCATTTCCTTGTGGGCATATTTAATAAATCTATAGAATAATAACCATAACAGAATCAATAATAGACCGCCCAACTAGGGCATTCAACAAGAGTGCAGAAGATAACAAACTGAGCAAATCTTTTAAAAAGAAATAATAATTAATAAATAAGCAACAAATATTGAGAACGCGAATTGAAGAGTCCTTGCAAGTGAGCCCATTGGCTGTGGAAACATTTCTATGATGGGGCAAGTGAAGCTGAGTGAAGTTATCCCCTTTGGTTCAAGAGCCTGATGGCTGAGGGTAACGACAGTTCCTGAACCTGGGTGGTGGGGGTCCTGAGGCTCTTGTACCTTAGACCTGATGGCAGCAGCGAGAAGAGAGCATGTCCTGGGTGGTGGGGGTCCCTAATGATGGATGTCGCTTTCTTGCAACAGAGTTTCATGGAGATTTGCCTAATGCTTGTGAGGCTTTACTTGTGATGGACTGGGCCATATCCACTACTTTTTGTAGGATTTTTAGTTCCAGGGCAATGGTGTTTCCATCACCAGGCTATGATGCAGCCAGTCAATATACTCTCCACTTGAAAAACTGTTGTTATTGTAGCAAAATATTTTTTTGTGCTTCAGGATTGTTACTTAAGTAACTGTATCAGCTTTTACCAAGACAATTTTAGTTGAGCTAGCAGAGGTAGTATTTTTGTACTCTGAATCCAGGGCCGAGAAATAAACAAAGGCATCAATTCAGATCTCACTCTAGCAGTGACAGAGAGTAGAAGGACACTGCAGGATTGGGGAACAATGAGTTCGTAGGGCTGTGGAGGGGAGATCTCCAGACGTGGTAAGGTCTGTGATGGTCGAAGAGGCAGTGGACTAATGATCCTCTGTGGGGTCCAGCACCAGGGGTAGTTACAAAGAATTTTCCAAGATCTCCCATAAAAGAGGTAGAAATGAGCAGGGCAGATGAAGGGTACCAGTCGGAAAGGTTGACAGTCCACTTTCCCCCATAGGTGTCGCCTGAATTGTTGAATTCCTCCAGCGCCTCTTTAGTGTTGTTCACTCTAAAACAGGTTGAAATTAAATTCTTAAAACGATAGAAATCTGCTTCACAGTCAGAGGCTTTTCTGCTCATTTTAGACAGAGAACAACGGAGATGAATTTTACTTTCCATCTTGCAGTCCAAGGCCCCTGTAAATTAACCCACCTACGTACGTCCCCAATGCAATGAGGACTACTGCCTCCAGTCCTCTGTCAGATAGTGAGTGAAGGAAACATTCCTCTTTTCATTTTAAACTGATGCCTCCATAATATTGACATCTGTGCAGATCGCTCTCGTGATGGACAGAATGAACTTTAAAGATTAACTTGTCACATTTACACTCAGGTATCAGAATATACAGAAAAACGCATCATTTGCATCAGTGACCACCGATGCTGCGTACGGGCTGGGGACAGCCGGCACGTATCGCTACAATTTCAGAATCAATCTATACCAGCCCTGCAGCTTACTATCGCTAACCATGCATCTTTGGAAACGTGGGAGAAACCTTGTGGTCAAGGGGGAATCGAACCCTGATTGCTGGCATTGTAATAGCATAAGGTGAACCACCGACCTGTTGGATTGGTGGATCAAAACATACTCTAAGTGCTATTTTAAGAGCAAACACGAGGAAATCTGCAGATGCTGGAAATTCAAACAACACACACAAAATGCTGGTGGAACACAGCAGGCCAGGCAGCATCTATAAGGAGAAGCATTGTCGATGTTTCGGACCGAGACCCTTCGTCGAGACTAACTGAAAGGAAAGATAGTAAGAGATTTGAAAGTAGTGGGGGGAGGGAAATGCGAAATGATAGGAGAAGACTGGAGGTGGTGAGATGAAGCTAAGAGCTGGAAAGGTGATTGGCGAAAGTGATACAGAGCTGGAGAAGGGAAAGGATCGTGGGATGGGAGTCTACTGTCAAAATTAATCCAAACTCAGGTTGGAGGAACAATACCTTATATACCGGCTGGGTAGCCTCCAACCTGATGGCATGAACATTGACTTCTCTAACTTCCGTTAATGCCCCTCCTCCCTTTCTTACCCCATCCCTGACATATTTAGTTGTTTGCCTGTTCTCCACCTCCCTCTGGTGCTTCCCCCCTCCTTTCTTTCTCCCGAGGCCTCCTGTCCCACGATCCTTTCCCTTCTCCAGCTCTGTATCACTTTCGCCAATCACCCTTCCAGCTCTTAGCTTCATCCCACCCCCTCCGGTCTTCTCCTATCATTTCGCATTTCCCTCCCCCCACTACTTTCAAATCTCTTACTATCTTTCCTTTCAGTTAGTCCCGACGAAGGGTCTCGGCCCGAAATGTTGACAGCGCTTCTCCTTATAGAGGCTGCCTGGCTTGCTGTGTTCCACCAGCATTTTGTGTGTGTTCTCTAATTGTTATGATTGTTTCCCCAGATAAGTATTCTGCTCATCATAAGGATTGTATATTCAAACCTTTCTCCTGTCGGTGTGCGGACCCTGCCGTTGAGTTCAACATAGTACCAATACTCTGTTCATGCTGATCCCTTAGATTTCCCCCATTTTAAAAGCAATCGTATAGCAGAAAAGCTTAGATGTGTCAATAGTTAATCCATTATCTGGCTCCAATTACCACCAGCTGAATGTCTCTGTAGCTTTTACCTCTAAAGACTGCTAAATACGCTTATCTTAACAGTAAGGAATTGATTTTATGCTGAGATAATTATAAATTTCTCTTCTGAACGTCCTGCAGGCCCTGACCAAAGGAGGTGTTACTTACCACAACGAGCCTTATCACAAGGAATGCTTCGTGTGCAGCGGGTGCAAGACCCAGTTGGCTGGCCAGCACTTCACCTCCCGAGATGAATCCCCGTACTGCCTCAAGTGCTTTGGGAATCTGTATGCCAAGAAGTGTGCCGCCTGTGCCAAACCCATCACAGGTAAACAGCTGCGACTCTTAGCCTCTAATAACAGCTCCCTCCTGGCCGACTGCCAGCCCAGCTGGAACTGGGACCGTGGTGGGAGAATCTTTGCAAGGTCTCTTGCAGAACTATGTAGCTCAATTTAATTGCCACAACTTACACATTTTAACATCAGAAGATTGTTCTACTGTAGGCATAGCTTGGAGTTCTTGTATTTGATTTCTATAATTTTACCATATATCAAAGTGCTTGTAGAACTGTTCTGGACTCCCAATTTGCAAGCAGGCCATTTATAATTCGGTGTAGTAACTGTTCATCAAATTCCAAAGCTTAATTCAATGATCCTATCATTATCAACAAAAGTAAAGTAAGACAGACAGACATACTTTATTGATCCCTAGGGAAATTGGGTTTCGTTACAGCTGCGCCAACCAAGAATAGTGTAGAAATATAGCAATATAAAATCCTAAATAGTTAAATAAAAATAAGTTAATCATGCCAAGTGGAAATAAGTCCAGGACCAGCCTATTGGCTCAGGGTGTCTGACGTTCCGAGGGAGGAGTTGTAAAGTTTGATGGCCACAGGCAGGAATGACTTCCTATGACGCTCAGTGCTGCATCTCGGTGGAATGAGTCTCTGGCTGAATGTACTCCTGTGCCTAACCAGTACATTATGGAGTGGATGGGAGACATTGACCAAGATGGCATGCAACTTGGACAGCATCCTCTTTTCAGACACCACCGTCAGAGAGTCCAGTCCCACCCCCACAACATCACTGGCCTTATGAATGAGTTTGTTGATTCTGTTGGTGTCTGCTACCCTCAGCCTGTTGCCCCAGCACACAACAGCAAACATGACAGCACTGGCCACCACAGCCTCCTAGAACATCCTCAGCAACATCCAGCAGATGTTAAAGGACCTCAGTCTCCTCAGGAAATAGGGACAGCTCTGACCCTTCTTGTAATGCCATTGTCTTGATTGTCTTATCTCTGAGAAGTTCATTCAGTCCAGCTCCTTTTCCAGAATCTTGAGGCTGACATTGAGAATGTGCTGTGTTTTCAATGAGACATTAAAAAACTAAGCACCAGACTGCCTTCTCTCCGGCAGAACACTAAGGACAAACTGCGAGCTCCACTTCTTTTGTTTCCACAGGGACTGCACTTTCAAAGCTATTTCAAGCATTAATTAGCAGTCAACTGCTTTGCAATTGTTACATTGCTGAAAGGAGATTTGTAAATGCAAGTTCTTTATAAACACGGCAAAAAATTTTTAAGAACATTTTCTATGGAGCTAACGACAGTTGGCACTTCACAGGGAGGTTATCAAACATAATTTCCCACAAAGTGAGATGTTTAAAAACTTCAAAATTGGAATCAGGTTGATGTGACCAGCATATGTCGTGAAATTTGTTAACGTAGTGGCAGCAGTACAATGATAAATACAGAGAAAAAAAAGGAATTGCTGAATATATGTATATTAAATAGTTAAATTAAAGATAGTGCAAAAAACAGAAATATTTTTTTAAAAAGTGAGGTAGTGTTCATGGTTTCAATGTCCATTTTGAAATCGGATGGCAGAGGAAAAGAAGCTGTTCTTGAATCGTTAAGTCTGTGCCTTCAGACTTCTATACCTCATTCAAATGAGATGAGGGCATGCTCTGGGTGATGGGGCTCCTTAATAATGGACGCTGATATTCTGAGGCACCCCTTCTTGAAGATGTCTTGGGTAGTATGGAGGCTAGTACCCATGATGGACCTGACTGATTTTACAACTTTCTGTTGCCCTTTTGGACCAGTGCAGTAGCCCCCTTCCCCATACCAGGCAGTGATGCAGCCTGTCAGAATGCTCTGCACGGGACATCTGTAGAAGTTCTCAAACCAAATCTCCTCAAACTCATAATGACATATAACAGCTGTCTTGCCTTCTTTATAGCTGCATTAATATGTTGAGACCAGGTTAGATACTGATACCCAGGAATTTAAATTGCTCACTCTCTCCTCTTCTGATCCCACTATGAGGTTTGGTTCGTGTTCTCTCATCTTACCCTTCCTGAAGTCCACAATCAGCCCTTTAGTCAAAGTTGATCAAAGACCTACATTTTATTCTGATATTATCGTAAATTAGAAAGACCCCCCCCCCCACCCATGTTTCACTGTCTCCCATGATAGCATTGAAATGATGATAGATTTTGCCCTTAAATCTATGTGACCCACTATTTCCACAATTCCACTGGGAAACCCGGATAGCAAACTGGATGGTGAATCGAGGTCATGAAGAGCCCCAGGATGCAAGTTTGCAGTGGAGATTCACAAGGATACTGCCTGCTGGGAAAGAATAAAAATACAAAACAGGCTTTTAGAAAGAAACTGGCAATATTTTCATTGGATCAGAGGCTACACCCTGAACTGATAATGTTCTGAAGTGCTGAGACACAGTAAAAAGAGAGATTGTTTCCAATGTTTGAAGAATCCAGATGAAGAGAAATAAAAAGAATTGATGTGAAAACTCTGGGGGAGAGGTGAGGAAAGATTTTTATACAAGTATTATGAAGCTGAGAAGTATACTTTGGACAAATCAGCGATTCAGATTGATGGATTCACTATACATCGTCAAGAAAGGACTGTCGGGTCTCTCCAAAGCAGAGGGGGAGGTGTATGCCTCATCATCAACTCCTCTTGGTTCAAAGATATATCTGTGTTATCCCAATTCTGCTCACCAGACCTAGAATATCTCACAATTAAGTGCCGTTCATTTTACTTGCTGTGGAAGATTTCTCCTATCATTTAGGTAGTGGTGTACATTCCTGCTCAGACCATTGTCAAACAGGCTCTAGATGATCTAAGCAATGGGATCAACATGCACGAAACAGCACAATCAGCTGCCTTCACCATCATTTTGGGGGATTTTAACCAGGTCAGCTTGAAAAAGTCACTAAATAATTATCAGCAACAGATCACTTGTCGTACCAGAGGAAACAACACACTAGACCACTGTTACACCACCATCAAGAATGCCTACCGTGCTATTCCATGCCCTCACTTTGGAAAGTCTGATCACCTGGCTGTACTTCTACTCCCTGAGTAAGGCAGAGATTGAAGACTGCAGCACCAGTAGTGAAGACCAAGAAGGTATGGACAAGGGAAGCACAGGAGCAGTTACAGGACTACTTTGAATCAGTGGACCGGACTGTATTCGGGGATTCATCTTCAAATCTGGATGAGTCTGCCGCAGTCGTTACCGACTTCATTAAAACCCATGTGTATGAGTATATGCCTATGAAAACTTGCTGTACGTTCCCAAACCAGAAGCTGTGGATGAACCCTCAGCAATTTGTCATCTGCTGAGGGCTAGATTTAAGTCTGTTGACCCAGGTCTATACAAGAAAACCAGACTTGACTGTGGAGGGCTGTTTCCAGAGTGAAGAAACAGTTCCAAGTGAGGTTGCAGGCAACATCGGATGCACATCAACTCTGGCAGGGTTTGCAGGACATTACTTCCTGCAAGTGAAACCCAACAGCATGAGTGAAAGTGCTGCTTCACTACTGGATGGGTTCAATGCCTTCTATGCCCACTTTGAAAGGGAGAACATAACTACAGCTGTGAAGATTCCTGCTGTACCCAGTGACCCTGTGATCTCTGAGTTGGAGGCTGATGTCAGGCTGTCAACCCTTGCAAGGCAGCAGGTCCTGATGGAGTACATGGTAAAGCTCTGAAAGCTTGTGCCAACCAACAGGCGGGAGTATCCAAGGGCATTTTCAACCTCTCACTGCTGTGGTTGGAAGTTCCCACCTGCTTCAAACAGGCAACAGTTACACCAGTGCCAACGAAGAGTAGTGGAAGCTGCCTTAATGACTCATCCAGTAGCATTCACATCTACAGTGATGGAATCCTTTGAGAGGTTGGTCACGGCCAGAACCAGCTCCTGCCTCAGCAAAGACCTGGACCCACAGAAATAATATATTTTTTTAAAAAGACACACTATCAGCAATTCAGCAACAATTTCTTCCCTCTGCAATCTGATTCCTAAATGGCCATTAAACCCATGAACTCTACTTCAGTTTTTTATATCATTTCCATTTTCCATTATTTTTAATCTAACTATTTAATATACATATATATATACTTACTGTAATTGACTTACTATTTATTTTTTCTTTCTATATTTTCATCATGTATTGCATTGTACTGCTGCTGCTAAGACAACGAATTTCATGACACATGCCGGTGATAATAAACCTGATTCTGATTCTCATGCTCCTTTGAACCCCTCAGCCAAGTAGACTTTAATATCATTGTTTTTGACTTGGAAGTCACCACATTACTTGGGTGCTCAACCTCTCACAATATTTAAGCTTTATTGCTTTGAGATCTGTACTCAGTCACTGAGAACTGGCATTGTACGATAAAGGAGGAATCAGTCCCTGGAATGGTCACGCTCCTGTAAATGAATATCCTTTCTTGGTGTAGGTGGTAGCCTCGAGCCTGTGCCTTATTCCCAGACTTCATGTACAGAAGTTAAAGGTAACACGGCGGTGCTCCACTGCAGGAAATACTGACTGATGGATGTTCCATTTGTCTTGCGTTCTGAAAATTATCCCATGATTGGACAAGGAGCGAGCGTCAACCTGCTAACTGGCCGTTGTCATTTTCTGTGCACAGATGACCTGCTTTAGAGCCTCCTTTACAAAGGCAGCTCAACTTCAAATGCATCACGTTAGTTGTTAAGTGCTTTGCAGCATACTGAGGGTAAAAAAGACCCTATATAAATGCAGGATCCACGTGTCAGCCAAGTGAGGTGAGGTAGAGGGGTCCGGAGTTCCTGCATATCAGGGAAAGTCGGAGAAATTGAAAGCTTGTGAAGCATCGATAAATGGAAAAGTCATGTCTTTTCTCTATTACTTTGATCTTTAGTGTTTCCTGGGCCCTGGCACTATGTGACTGTCAGCAGCTCTGTTTTAAATGGTCCCTATAATCTCTTTGCTCTACTACAAAACTATCTCTTTGGTACCTTTTTATAAAGATAGCGATTTCCACCTACTCCCCTCCCCCCAGCTGTGACAAAAGGTTCTCTTCCTGCTGTGCAGGCACACTCTGCTATATTCACAGGAATATCAGTACACTTTCTGTCACACTTAAAAGGCATAAGTCAGTAAGAAAAATATTCCAGTGTTTTACTTAGCGCTGTTTATTCTGCGCTGGAGCTTCCAATGATAAAGCCTTGAAAGAAAACCTCTTTGGAATCAAATATTTTGTAATAATATTCAGTATGCACAGTGTTGGCTCTTAAATTGACAACAACAGAGCATTTGTAATAATGATCACTGTTCCCCCAATGGCCAGCAAATGCTGAAGAGCCCTTTGATGCATTATTTGAAAGCCATATAAATAATCTAATTTATCATTTTTTATTAATGATTACATTGCTCGGCAGAATTAGGTTTATTATAACTGATGTATGTCATGATAATTGTTTTGTGACAGCAGTGCCATGCAAGACATGAAAGAAGTATAAGTCATAAAAATACATAGAGCAAAAGAGGAATAATATATTTGTTAAAAAAACTTCCATAGGTTGCCATGTTTAGCTTGAAATTCATGAATTATTGTTGAAATAGGAAAGTCATTTTTGATTGAATTAAGCACTTTCGTTGAAGTAATGTGTATTTGTATCAGATGTTGATTAACTCCAGTGAATTTAACAAAGACTTGAAAATTGAGTTTTCTGAACTTACTTTCTTCCCTCATTGCTTCAACTAAAAAGCATGGACAGAGGGAGTAAAAACAACAAAACATACTAGATGAAGTAAAAACAAGAGTTAGAGTGCAGCAAACAGGGAGTCGATGAGCTTGGTCTGCAGTCTTTGTTCGGTTGGATGAGTGGAGATGGGACAGCAAGAGAAACACTAGAGTTGGCCTAATGCTTGCAGATAAGAGTGGTATAAAGTCAGCAATTTATCCCAGTTGCATAACAGGCACGTTCAAGGACTGGTCTAGGCCCAGATTCTGCCTCGGCCCCATTTCCAGCTGTTCAGATTCCAGCTCTGCTAGGACTGGTTGGTTAGACTTACAATGATGGCTGAGCATTTTTCAGGGTGATCAGGGGACCCAAAGCAAACAACACTGTGATCTCGAGAGAGAAATTGGGATACAGCGATGGCAGAGATAGGATAGCTGGGAGTACAAGGAAACAGGCTTAATCAATGAGTCATGGCTGGGTTTGTATAGACTCAAGGACTGTGACCTGGTGAATCTGTCACTCAGCTATGGGCTTTCTGCTCCCTGGAAAATGCATCCAGTGAATACTTTTCCCTGGATCTTTCAGGGAACTGGCTCCGAAAGGGGCATGAGGAGCTTCTCATCTTAGGCGCATCACATGCCAATCAGAGAGACTCTGAATCCTGGGCACAGTTCTGTCCCAAGTGTTAGGAACCCTAAAAACTTCTTGATTATCAGAGATTGCATATCAAACCTGGGGATACCCACGTTTTGTGATTAGGGATGATTGCTCTTGAAGATATTTATATTGCTAAGTATAAATATAAATTACCA
Organism: Hypanus sabinus; assembly: GCF_030144855.1. Taxonomy (NCBI): domain Eukaryota; kingdom Metazoa; phylum Chordata; class Chondrichthyes; order Myliobatiformes; family Dasyatidae; genus Hypanus; species Hypanus sabinus. The sequence goes on along the minus strand of NC_082735.1, from coordinate 23,855,059 downwards.
AATTATATGAAAGATGTCAACAAAATAGAGAGAGTACAGAGGAGATTTAGTGCAATATTACCTGGGTTTCAGCACCTAAGTTACAGAGAAATGTTGAACAAGTTAGGTCTTTATTCTTTGGAGCATAGAAGATTGAGGGGGGACATGATAGAGGTATTTAAAATTATGAGGGGGATAGAGTTGATGTGGATAGGCTTTTTCCATTGAGAGTAGGGGAGTTGAGAGTTCAGGGACAAAAGTTTAAGGGTCACACGAGGGGGAACTTCTTTACTCAGAGAGTGGTAGCTGTGTGGAACCAGCTTCCAGTAGAAGTGGTGGAGGCAGGTTCGATATTGTCATTTAAAGTAAAATTGGATAGGTACATGGACAGGAAAGGAATGGAGGGTTATGGGCTGAGTGCAGGCCGGTGGGACTAGGTGAGAGTAAGTGTTCGGCACGGACTAGAAGGGCTGAGATGGCCCGTTTCCGTGCTGTAATTGTTATATGGTTATATGCTTATAAATGGACCATGAGTCCAATCACCAAAGCCCAGGGCCTACCAGTCTAAAGTCTACTGGGGAAGTCAAACTGAGTCCGCTGGAGGCTGGTCCTGGGTTGGAGGACTGACTCTGTGTCTGAATAGGTTTTGTGGGTGTATCGCAGGGAGGAAAGAGGTTTGTTCTGTTGTGCTGTTGTTTAGTTATTGCTGTTCTGCTGAGCATTATGGGCATGTAGTGTTGGTGCCAGACAGGGTGGCGACATTTGTGGGCTGCCCCAGCACATCTTTAGATGGGGTTGGTCACCAACGCAAAATGACACATTTCACTCTGTTTCAATGTAAATATAAGTAAATGAATCTGAATTGAGCTATTTATAAATGAACCAGCTTTGAAGTTGAGACATCGTTGGATTTATGGCAGGTAGTTTGTGTTTGGCAAGATCTGACACAAGTGATAATAATGACCAAATAATCTGCCCATTTAGGGTCTGTCAAATTATATGTTTATATATTCAGCAGATAAAGATAAATTTTGATGAGTCAGTCAAAAAAAGTCTGACAGTACAGAAGCCACATCAAACTTTAGTGTTCATATATCATATTGTTTACCTTCTGCAACATACTTGGAGCAATGTGTCTAATATAAATGTTTATGGAAAATATGTTGCTGTTGCCATGACATAAACATTCCAAATTGTTAGGGTGACCAACAGGTCATACAAGAGTTAATGTTCACTTACTGTTGGGCAGAGCTGGTCTTTCCACGACAGGCTGTGTTTTCAAAGCCCCATTGCAGTTTGCTTGAGGCTCCCTGCCATTGACTGCTTCTAAAATGTCCACTTCTCTTTAAAGGCTTTGGAGGAGGCAAGTACATTTCCTTTGAAGATCGCCAATGGCACCAGAGCTGCTTCTCTTGTTCGCGATGCTCGGCCTCGCTGGTTGGAAAAGGATTCTTTCCCGAGAAGGATGATATTCTTTGCCGCGAATGTAACAGTGACTTATGAATTGATTGGTGATTCCAGTTCTATTCTTCATATATTTTTGTACGTTTGCATTGCACCAGTTCAGCGTTAGGCCATTTAAAGCACAGTTTGTATCCTGGAGAAGATCTTCTCTTATTTTGCTCTCCTGGTGGCATTTTGCAATTGCCATGCTGGGTGCCTCCTCTCCCCTTAGCAACACTCTAAAACAGTGGATCCCAAACTGGGGTCCAAAGACTCCTCAGTTAATGGTAGGGGTCCATGGCATAAAAAAGGTTGGGAGCCCCTGCTTTAAAGATAGAGAGGCTAAGAAACTCTTGATAAGAGTTTTACCAGCTAGTTTTTTCCCCCTATTCACACTGCTGGGATATTAAAATGGGTTATTTCTGCTACTTATTCTATAAAATTACACTTGTGCTTTTTTTTTTTACATAGCACATCTAAGATGCCAAATGAAGAGCCAAGCCATCCTAAAGAAAATGTACAGAGACAAGAATTCAGCTTGGCTTGTGAGCAAAATGATGCCAAATATGCTTCCTATCATATATCATGCTGGATTTTACCATCCATTCACTCTGGTAGAAGAATCTGTCCATTTGTCAGGCAGCCAGTCAATTGCCATCCATGCTATATTCCTACTCAAGCTGTGATTATACTGAAGGAACACTGATTTGGTTCCCAGATGGTGGTGAACATGTTAAAATTTGACCACGAATCTTGAGATCTACCTCAGATCGGGTCATGCTACAATTACGAAACCAGAGGTCTGAAGATACAGCTAGACTCTTGTTATTAATCAATAGTTACTGATTGCTTGTGGAAGTATCCTGGTGTGGATATCAGTTAAAGATAGAAGTGGACTGCCAGTGATTTTCCATCTCCCATCCCTTCTTCATAGCCTGGCCAAACTTACTCAAGAATTGTTTCACAGAAAGGTACTTCAGAGTGCATAATGTTCTCAACTCTCATGGTAGAACATCATTTCCAGTTGATGAAGTTATTGAGTTCACTAGGTTTCTCCTTAATTGCTCTGCATGATCCTAACCTGGGAAGAGAGATTATTTTCCCCATGTGGTTGTTAAAGTAAGGTGTGACACTGTAAAGCACATCATGTAAAGCCATGCTAGAACCACAGGAGTGTCCCATAACATCCAGGTATATTCAGATATACCAAGGAATACAGAACAGAGGTATTGTTTGGAGTATTTGACATTTTGATTAGCCATCTGGAAGTATTTCCCTTTATAGCAGGGGTTACCAGCCTGGGGTCAGACTGATAAGACCATAAGGTTCACAGACCCCTTGCTTAATGGTATTGGTCCATGGCACATAAGTGGTTGGGGACTCCTGACTTCAGAGTAGTGTTAATGGAATAGTTGAGGTATAATGCCAAATTTATTTAAGAATTATCTTTGTGGTTCAATCAAACGACAGAAGAGTTGGCATTCTGGAAGATTGAGAGTAAAGAGACTTCACAGAACAATACCCTTCCAGTTATTCCTTACTTACTTGGTAATGATAGACCCTGCTGTTCTCTCAGCTACTTGGCAGCCAGTGAAATTAACTCCACATCCACTGTTGAAGTCCTTGACATCACCTTCTTTCCCCTCACCCATCAGTTAGCTGACCCGATCATTAATTAAGCATGTTTTTCACTGCAGATCATCCAGACGCCTAATAAATTAATTTACGAATAGGACACCAGCTCTCTGCAGTCCTTGTTCACAAGGCACCACAAGTGACATGTAAAAGATGGCCATGGAGTGGCTGGATGGAACTGTCAGCCTGCTGTAAAATTCCCCAGCTCAGTGAGCATATCACTTAACCATTGTCTCTCTGTTCTTCTCCTTAATCTCCTTAATGCAGAGATGTGCTCAAGTGATACACCCTTTGCCCATTGATCAGCACTTGTGCTTACTTACTATCCACTAATTTGGAATGTTTGATAAATCTGAAACAGAAGTTTGAGCTTGGTCCACTCCAATATGGTATTTTTTGCAAAACTGCCTCTGCCCTAACAGTGTTCATCATTCCTCTGAGTACTGTGATGTGGCTCATTGGTTTCCAATGGGTTAGAAAGGCATGGCTGCACTTGTTTTGAACAGATTAAAAATTAATACTACAGCTCTGATTAGAATATTGTGTTTCACCCAATTTTGAAATTGGCCATTGCTTTTCCTTACTTTGACCATTGAGAGAGAGGTGTTCTTGTGTGATGTTTATTTTGGAAAAAACATCATCATCAATCAGTCTCATTGACATTTCATGCCATCTTACAAAGTGTGGTTTCAAATCTCTACACGCAGTAGAGATACAGGCAAGTAGAGGTGTGAACGATTAATCATTGCTTGGCCATGTTTTGTCATTAATTTCAGAGATGAGTTAAAAGCAGAAACTAGGGTTTATTTTGTGTTTATTTTGGCCACACTATTTGTTCTGCAGTGACATTGAATGTCCTTCTCACTGAAATGAAATGGTTTTGTACTTCCCTGGTTGTACAAGATAAGCTGTTGAGTTTTGGTGGAAGTCCATTTTATAAAGTCAATGATTAAGTTACGTTTCAAATGCTTAGGAGTAGGTGGATTAAAGGATTGGAAAGACAAACATTCCTGCTGTGTTACTGGCTTCAGTCAAAGTCTGAATCCTTGTTTACAGATGATGGATTAGAGTTGATACAATGTCAAATACATTGATTTGGAGGGTTCTGATTTGTCATTCATAGGTTCAGATAGAGTCATGCATTTTCTTATTTACCATGAAAAAATTCCTGTTTAAAGAATTCACAATGCTTTCCAGTAATTGAACATCTCAGTGTGATGTTTATAGAATGGCTAAGCATTACGTGGACTCAACTGGATGGGCTTCAAATCAGCAGAAGTATTTTGTGTTAGCTTTGAATCTCGGAGTTAGCACATCACATTGAAAGATTCACTGGACTGGAAGACAGAGTTGTCACTGGAGTGTCATCGTTGAAGAGAGATAATCTAGTTAGAGGTCAAAGGGTGGGAATTGTTGATCTATCAGTACTGATACTGATGGTGATTATAGAACAGTTTTCAATGTAAGTGCTTTACCACATTGTCAAACAAGTGGGACTGAATAGCAAAATGTCTCCAAGTTATTACATACTACGGTAAGGTGCAGAAGTCTTAGAAACACATAAATAGCTAGGGTGCCTATGACTTTTGCACAGCAATGTAGTTGTCAACGTGGAGCAAAGAGTGAGCTTGTAAATCTGGCAAGAGCAAAGGATATTAGGAATGCCAAGGGTGAAGCGCTGAGGGGTGTGGGACAAGGTGGCAGAGAAAGAGTGCCAGGGATGGCATGTGGAGTGGGTGCAGACACACCCAGCCCTGAGATACCAAGGATATTTGATTCCAAACAATTGGTTTATTGATCATTGCAGAACGTCTCTCTGGAGCTTCCACTCCCTTCCCCTTTGCCCAAACACGATTCCCCTCTCCCTGCCCTCTTCCCACTCTCAGTCCATAATAGAGACCCATATCAGAATTGGGTTTATCATCACTCACGTATGTCATGAAAGTTGTTTTTTTTTGTGGCAACAGCACAGTGCAATACATAAAATTACTACAGTACTGTGCAAAAGGCTTAGGCACCCTAGCTATATACATATGACTATGACTTTTGCACAGTACTGTACTTGGAATAATGTAGTATCATCACTCCCCAGTATCTTCACTAAATAAAAAAAATTAAAAACTTTTTTCATCACCAAATACATTGTTGATAGACAGATCCGGTTGTCAGTCTCTGGGCTATTCTGCTGGCTGCATTAGGTTGGCCACAGTACTCCTGCACTCATGAGGGAATAATTCACCATATAATTACTGGCCATCAATGCCTATTAGAAGTACTAGGAAAGGACATTTGAAAGTTGATTATAATTCATTAGATGAGCATTATATTAATTTAAACTGATCGTGTTGCCATACTGAGGAGGTACCACAGAATGCGCAAAGAAATCAGTAATCTGAACTACTTGGCTGTCTTTAGATAACTTGGATTCGATGTGTGATGTCCTATCAACTTATTGCCTTGAAAGGCAACATCTCTTGCCACTGATTTTCTTATTGTTTGTTGTTCTTTTTGAAAAGACTATTCTCCTGTTTTGATCACGTGATTTATAACCAAATACAATTGGGAATGGTGGGCCAGTCCCAGACTTCACAAGAAAGTTTACATATAACAGAATGTTATGCATGTTGATTTTTTTTAATTAATCACTTAAGCCAACATTCATATGCAACACTATCGTAAAAGCTTTGATGCTGGTAAGTCAGAGTATTTGAGTATTGTTTAACATATGCACAGCAGCATAAATGTCTGCTTAGTTTAGTTGTTCTGTCTGGCTGACTTACTTTTTCATTTATTTTTTTCTGAAATGCTTGCACAATAATAAAGAAATTAATCTGAATTTTTATTTGGCTCTGGTCTCACTCTGTTCCTTCGTCTGATATCCTCTTGTTAAATGAGAACGTCCATTCCAGTGCCTTGTTGAGGATAAGCCACTCTGAAGAGCTGAGAGAATTGGACTTGTGCAACATGGGCATCACATCAATTGGTTTCCGAGACCTCAGACTGAGGAAGAAAATATGTCGACTTCCTAGTTCCTCATCACTTTTTGGAAACCGAGCAAGAATTTTGAGAGTGAAGATTATTTCAATTTGTTTAGCAGAACTATTCTTTGATCTTTGCCAGTGTTCACAACTTGCACTTCCATAATTTTCATTACTACACCCATAGAAAATAGGTCCATAGCCTCAGCATTTGCTGTACATGATTGAACTGTCATGTGCCAAGATGCATCGATTAGAGATGTACCCTGAGCTGGCGTGGCTACCAAAAGAATATTGCTTTGACCAGGTGAAGTTTTAATGCGAGGTTTGAAGGAAAAGGAGATGGATAAGGTATATTGTACAGCTGAGGGCACATTCACTTGGTAGAGAAGGGCTGGGGATATCGGCATAATCAGGTCTTGGGCACCATAACGGTTTGGAATGAATCTATCTTAAAAGATGGTGGCAGAGAGGTGATTGGTTAGGCTGACAATCAGATAAGTTTGGTGAAGAGGAAGTGAGTCAGGTTGGTGTTGGATTGGAGAAGGTCTCCTCTATCAAAGGTCTTTATCGGTGAGCTATAAGCTTCAGTGAAGTGGAAGGTCAAAGGTCCAGAAATTAGGGCATCAGCAGGTAGAGAATAATGGCTTGGGTTTTAGAAATGATGAGGTGGAGACTGGTAGAAGGGAGGAGATTGTACCCTGAAAGAAATTTATTGAGAAAGATATTTATATGATGTGCATAAAGTTTCAAAAAGTATTTGATTAAAGTACTGCCTTAACAGAGTCATTATCAAGTTCAATGTCCTTGAATTAATGAGCCAGATTATTGATTTAGCTGAGGAATCAGACAGGACAATGAACAGTTGCTCTCTGGACTAGAAGAACTGTACCATAAAGTATCTAAGTCTGGTACTAGGTTTTCTGCTTCTCTACAGACGATGCTTGGACTTGGCCCAGCATCTCTGATCTAGCAACTACCACTTGGAGGAAAGAAGAATAAAAAGCAACAGCTTGCATCTTTGAAAGTGGAGCAGAAAACAGTTCCAGAAGCAAAATGCAGTGTAAACTGAACCCACTAA
>NC_082735.1:22325443-22342943 GCF_030144855.1 Hypanus sabinus | reverse complement strand
ACTATGTGGTTTTGTGCAGGTCTTGTAGCTTTAGTTTTTGGTCTTGTTTTGTCTGGTGGATTTGGAGGTCCTTTCCGGGGAACGCGCTAAGATGGTAGCGCGATATTAATACGCAGCGGCCTCTCCGGACTCTGGATTGGGGATTGCCAAACGTTATGTTTCTGGTGTAGTCTGTTTTGTCATGTGCTTTTGTGATATCATTCTGGAGGAACATTGTCTCATTTTTTAACTGCATTGCATCTGTGGTTTCTAAATGATGATAAACCGAATCTGACTGTGCATCAGAAACATCCCGTCATCTCTCGCAAGTTATCAGTGCAATCCCAAAGAGCAAATATCATCAGGTTAATTGATGATGAAGAAATTCACTGATACATCACTCAATGTTGTCATGCTGCACAACACATTAAAACCAACAAACAGGAGATAGTTAGCAGGCTATGATCTGATGTAAACTGATCTGCAATTTACTGCGTTTGCCTTGTAAGATAATCCTCCTGCCACAGAGTCTCACCTAAAACAGAAGGAGTGTAAAGTACTGCAGGTCATAAATTGTGCATATGAAAACAGACAAACAAAGGGCAACAATAGAAGTGGTCTATCAAGCATTCATCAAAGCTAGGTATCATAATTAAACTCTTACGTCTCCTGTCATTCTCATGTCCAAAGACATACTGGAGAAAATACTCCAAACACCTGCTCAGGTATCAAAGTAAGCTTTGGAAATTCTACTGATCAAGTTATACTCATAAATCTGTGTTGTTTCCAAAGAAGCACTCCTTGGCTTAGTCCCACTGTCTTACAGGAAAATAACGTCAGCAGCTCATGAAGCACTCAGTGACAATCAAAGGGAAAATAACTACAGTCATAGAATCATAGAAAAGTACAACAGAAAACACAGGCCCTTCAGCCTATCTAATCTGTGCTGAACCATTTAACCGTCTACTCCCATTGGCCTGCACTGTGGGGACATAGCCCTCCATATTGGGTTGTATCCTACCCAATCTCAGAGGAAAACGCCTGCTTGCACGTATCTTATCTAAACCCTGCATAATTTTGTATACCTCTATCGAATCTCTTTTCAATCTTCTATGTTCCAAGTGTCGCCTCAGCCTCTCTCAGCTCACTTCCATCTGGGGGGAGCAGCCTTCAGCCCCACCAAACTGTGTAATCAAGTTTGTGTGGATGCCGTGTGATGCGCCCCACCACGCCAAATAACAGACAGTACGCCATATGCGATTAAAGGTGTACACTTCATAACTCTTACTTTGACTATGTAGATAGTAAAAGAACAAAATCAGAACTGTTTAACTGTTTTAAAATAAAAGAAAAAAAGGCACCATTATTGTTAACCAGTTTGTGCACACATTGTTGGAGCTCTTACGGAACCGGGTCCCCCTTTCTCCAGTCGATGTCTTCCGAACTCCGCCAAACCACGAATGGGACCACCCTCAGTGATTGACCAAACGCTCTGCTTGAGTCTGTCCCCATCTCCTCTCCTCGCCGAGAACCCTGGGCCTTGGACTCAGTCTATTCCGTCGCCCAGCTTACAACATCGCGTCTCCTCTCTCTGTCCCCATCGCACCTTCTCCCCAAAGTCTGCAAAAACAATAGCTTACAGACACACAAGAAAGAATAACATCTATCCCAATTGGTTAAGAAATGAACACAATTCTCTCTATCAGTAATTATAACCCAAACAAGCTGCGAGGGAGAAGCACTTTCTCAGCAGACAACATAACAAAAGAAGCCACTTCATTAGCCTTGGCAGTAACATAAAAGAAGAAATCCCTTACACAAGGAATAAAATCCTAACCAATTTGATATTTCCATATAACTCAGGTCCTCCAGAGCTGGCAACATCCTTGTAAATTTTCTCTGTATTATTCACAATCAGCCTACTCTTGCCCTGGTACTTATTAAACATATGGTTCTTGATCTTCAATTATTCAGACAAGAATAATCAACTTGAACAAGAGAAAATCTGCAGACGCTGGAAATTCGAGCAACACACACAAGATGCTGGAGGAACTCAGCAGGCCAGGCAGCATCTATAGAAAAAAAATACAGCTGAGACCCTTCAGCAGGACCCTGTTACCATCGTTTTGAGTTACATGTGTTTTTTGTATCGAGCCATTGGGAGATTACATGAACACTGGGGAGGATCCTGTCATCCCGGTTTCACCTCTACCATTGGGAATATATTGACACATTTTGAAACAGAATCTGCTGGAGCCGCTCAGTAAGTCAGGGGAATAAACAGCCGAGACCCTCATCAGGACTGAAGGAAGGAGACAGATGGGATTGTCTTCTGCCAGCTTCCTTTCCAGTCCTGATGAAGGGTCTTGGCCTGAAATGTCAACTGTTTATTCCCCTCCACAGATGCTGCCCAACTTGGTGAGTTCCTTCAGCACTTTGTGTGTTGACCTAGATTTCCAGCATCTGCAGAATCTCTTGTGTTTACTATAGCACAGTCTAGCACCTTTCTCGACGCTGCCAATCTGCCAACACTCCTGTCCTCACATTTCAGCCCACTTGTTCAGCTTCCTCATGATGTACTCTGAGGATGGAGCACCTAAGCCAGGAATTACTTAGGGTCTTCGACAGGACTGGACTGGACTGGACTGGAGAAAAAAAGCTGAGGAGTAGATTTCAAAGGTGAGGGCAGGAGAGAGAAAGAAAGACCAGGTGATAGGTGAAACCTGGAGGGAGAGGGATGAAATAAAGAGCTGGGAAGTCGATTGGTGAAAGAGACAGAAGGCCATGGAAGAAAGAAAAAGGGGGAAGGAGCACCGGAGGGAGGCTATGGATGGGTTGGCAAGGAGAAGGAGGTGAGAGAGGAAAAAGGGGATGGGAAATGGAGAAGTGGGGGGGGGGTTTGGGGGCATTACTCAAAGTTTGAGAAACCCATGTACATGCCATCAGGTTTGAGGCTACCCAAACGGAATATAAGGTGTTGTTCCTCCAATCTAAGTGTGGCCTCATCACGACAGTGGAGGATGCCATGGATAGACATATCGGAACAGGAATGGGAAGTGGAATTAAAATGGGTGACCACTGGGAGCTCCCACTTTTTCTGGCAGACGGAGCATTGATAGTTGACGAAGCGGTCTCCCAATCTATGTCGGGTCTCACCGATGTACAGGAGGTCACACTGGGAGCATCGAACACAGTAAATGACCCCTGGAGGCTCACAGGTGAAGTGTCGCCTCGCCTGGAAGGACTGTTTGGGGCCCTGAATGGTAGTGAGGGAGGAGGTGTAGGGGCAGGTACAGCGCTTGTTCTGCTTGCAAGGATAAGCGCCAGGCGGGAGATCAATGGGGAGGGATGAATGGACAAGGGAGTCGTGTAGGGAGCGATCCCAGCAGAAAGCAGAAAGTGGGAAAGTTGGGGGGGGAGGCGAGGTGGGACAGACACTTGAAACAAGTCAGGAATTAGCCAATAAAAACTCCTGTCTGAGGAAACTCTGTAATGAGTACTAATACAGTAATTGCTGCTGATAACTTAGTGAGAAGCTCATCACTCATTACAAATTTAGTGTTAGATGCTTGATTATTACTTTAGTTTAGAATAGAAACATTTTACCCACAAAGTTATTTTCCACTTTGATGAGCAACTTGTCACTTGTCAGCTATTTCAGTCTTTATCTCTCTAACCCAGATTCTTCACTCTGCTTCCCTTCCCTCCTCCTCTGTGGAAGAAGAATATTTTAATTTCCCTTTGATTACCATTCAAACAATAGATTCACTTTTGGCAAATGACAGTTAGATTTATGGGGATGTACTTACTTTAATGCAATGTATGAAGTAACCTCTTCTTTCCTGAAGTTAGTGCTGGTGCAGCACACCATTAAGCTTGGCTGTCTCCTGTGTGCATATCACACAGGTCTGTTTGCTCATGACCGAAACAGATTTGCAAGCTCATCACCACATCAAGGACATCTCTAATTAATTTCAGTGCAAGCTTATGAAAACTACCTGATCTTTCCATAAGGCAATTTATAACTTCCAGCATCCTCATAATAATAATTATACCTTTTTTTTAATCATGTGCCCAGTTTCTCACATAGAGCAGCTCCTGCTAATGGAAAATCATTCATTCCTTATGTGCCTTGTCTTATGAGGTGGGCGGCCATGGTCTTTCCATGACCATGATTGTTCTGTGCAAGTGGTTCTACAGAAGATGTTTGCCTTTCCTTCTTCTGGGCAGTGTCTTTTCAAGACAGGTGACCCCAGCCTTTACCCATACCCTTCAGAGATCACCTGCCTGGCGTCAGTTGTTGCATAACCAAGACTTGTGATATGCACCGGCTGCTCATACAACCATCCACCTCCTGCTTCCGTGGCTTCATATGATCGAGGAGCTAAGCAGGTGCTACACCTTGCCCAAGGGTGACCTGCAGGCTGAAGGGAAGGAGTGCCTTAAACCTCCTTTAGTCGAGACATACCTACCCCGCCACACAGAATAGGTGTGCCAAAACCACTGGGGCCAGAGGAGGTATGGCATGTTTCATGCATGGGGAGTAAATTACTAGGAGGGGGTGGTGGTGTCCACAGCAGAGGTTCTGGAAGAGGTAGAGCATTCAGAATATCCAGAAGCACTTTTTTCCTTGAGGTCCGGCTGGAGGTTCCTCATCAGAACCAGATGCATCGAGAGGATGGCAGGAAAGTAGCAGTTATTTGTCCATGGAATGGGCTGCAGGGTGTGAGGGCGGTAGGTGGGATAAAGGCAGCTGGAAACTGGAGGCTGAGAAAGGGAGTGAACTTACGTTCATCCCACTGTGTCCATGGAAGCTCCTAGCAGAGCATCCTGTCAGTCCCATTCCCACTTTCAATTCCCTTCCACCAGTGGGAAATGGGAAGTGTCATCATGGGATGGGAGCAAAGCAAGTGGGAGAGGGGCAGGGAAGTGGCGAGTTCATGTTTTCCAGGAATGCTGTGTAGCCCAAAGGTACAATTCATGCACTGCCTGACTTGCAAAGAATGGTCTTATAATATCTTTCTCTTCCAGTTATCTTTGCCTTCCTTCAGCCATCATGTTTATTTTGAGGCAAGCTGCCTCCTAAATCTGTTACGGATGGATCTTTCTCTAGATAGCAGCGTTAAAACTACGTTTGTAATAAAAGCGCATAATGAAGGGCCGTGGTCAAGTAAGACTGCCATTGTTATTTTTAAACCATCTTTCCCTCGCCCAGGGTGCAAGCTGACATATAGGGAGTTTGCAGCAAATTTTACTTTGGCTTTGAGTTTTTGCCATCCATAACTTATTGCTGCCGCTGTGGACTGCACCAGGGCAGCAATCACACTGAAGTGGGAGTACCTGGCCAAACAGCTGTGAGTCACGTCGTTGGTGTAACAAAGTGGGTGCCCATCACCCCTGCAGGGGCACAAGCAGAAGCTCGCCAGAGCCCCCTGTCTTGGGTCAGTCTCTCACACTGCCTCCAGGTATAGCCCATCTTCTTGGTGTGTCCTTCCCCTCCCAGGTCTTTGGAGCTCCTATTGGTGTTTCTGTCACACTGGGTTTTTACAGGACGGGGTTGCTAGCCCCAAGCCCAGCCTCCTCCTTTCACATTCAGGCTTGGGACCATCCATGGTGGAGTTAAGAAAGTACAAAGAGCGAAGTAAATCTTTTATCGAAGTATGCATATTCAGTGGTCACTTCTATTAGGTATCTCCTGTACCTAATGAAGCAGCTGCTGAGTGCATACTCAAGGTTTTCTGTTGCCGGTGCCCATCTGCTTCAAGATTCAACATGTTGTGTGTTCAGAGATGCTCTTCTGCACACCACTGTTGTAACACGTGGTTGTTTGAGTTACTGTCACTTTCCTGTCGGCTTCAACCAGTCTCTCCATTCTCCTTGGACCTTCTAACTGCCATTCACTGGGACTTTTTTTTCTCTGTTTTCCACTTCATTCTCTGTCAACTCTAGAGAGTGTTGTGCGTGAAAATCCCAGGAGAGCAGTACTCTGTCTGATACCAACAATTATTCCAAGGTCAAAGTCATTTAGATCACGTCTTCCCATTCTGAAGTTTGGCCTGAAAAACTGAACCTGTTGACCATGTCTACATACTTTTATTTTCATAACAGAACAGAGAAATAGAATAGAATCAATGAAAAACTACACACAAAGAATGACAAATAATCAATGTGCGAAAGACAAACTGTGCAAATAAATAAATAATACCGAGAACATTTGTTATCGAGTCCTTGCAAGTGAGCCCATAGGTGGTGGAATTAGTTCAGAGTTGAGGTGAGTGGAGTAATCTTTGCTGGTTTAGGAGTCTGATGGTTGAAGGGTAATAACTGTTCCTGAACCTTGCATTGTAGGACCGAGAGCTCCTTTCCGATGGCAGCAGTGAAAGGAGTGCAGACTTCAATTAAAATAATCATTCCATTCAATTAATTTCCTCCCTTATTTCCAACTGAGATTAAGGACTCCTCTCAGAAATAAATTGGTGCTTTGAATCTTTTGCTTTCAAAGGGAGGTGTTAATTTTTGCATTCATCTATCTCACCACCGCACTCCTTCATCTCCCATTTTGCAATTCTGCACCGCTATATTTAAACAAATTCAAACATTATTCTTGTTGAAAGGTGAGTCATTCTCATGGCCTTTGCCCAGACTACTCAGTTGAGCAAAGCCAGCAGATACAGCAATTATGACTGATGATTGTGAATGCAAACATGGCTGAGGTAAATGCCTGATGGTCCCACGGAAATTAATTGACCTTCTTCTTGATGTCACATTCTCCTAGAATCATATTGAGCTCTAAAGCTTTTAACATTTATTTTATCCACAGCGCAGAGACTACCTAATGGCTAAGTTCATGAAGATCTTTAAGAAACCAGTTCAACGTTCTGTATATTGTAACTCCTTTGTATGGGCTCTTTGGTTAATTATTTTAATCTGCAGTTTCGAGCATCTGAAGTCCCACTGACAGCAAGGAGTGAAAATCAGAAAGTTTAAATCTTCACTCTGACATTCCTCTCCGTCTGAGTCCAAGAATGATGTGTCACTTTTCGAAGGTGACATCTACTTCTTCCCTCTGAGGTGCCAATCTTGTCACAAACGGTAGCTGCTTTTGCCTCTGTTGCGACAATCCTGCTCCTGAACTTAAGGTCCATTCCCTTTAGTTAGGCTGGCTTTTCCACTGTGGGTACATAATTAGTTATCTCAACCTCAGTCGTTCGGCTTCATGCATTTCTCTTTCCAATTTTACGCGACACAAAAATTGTTAATGAATGTTGAAATTCATTGGAGCCTGTGTAGGTTTTAAACTGTGAAAGACACAAGAAATTCAATTGCAACTGGTACTGAATTAAAGAAATGGAAAGTTGAGACAGCAGGTAAATTACATTTAAAAAGTGGGATGACATACAGTGGTAATCCAATTCTCCAAAAAAAAACCTCAATTTCTTTACTGTCTAAAGAAACTGAAAACTGAAAATTTATTGCCTCACTTCCTGCCAGAGACATTTATTTATATATTTATTGAGTTACCGTGCAGAATAGACCCTGCTGGCCCTTCAAGCCACACTGCCCAGCCATCCCCGGATTTAATCCCAGCCTAATCACGAGCCAATTTACAATGCCCAATTATCCTACCAACTAACACACACAAGATGCTGGAGGAGCTCAGCAGGACAGGCAGCAACTATGGAAAAAAGTACAGTCGATGTTTCAGCCCGCAACGTGGCCTGTACTTTTTTCTATCGATTCAGTGCTACCGAAGGGTCTTGGACCGAAACTTGTACTTTTTTCCGAAGGATGCTGCCTGGCCTGCTGAGTGCCTCCAGCATTTTGTGTGTGTTGCTCGGATTTCCAGCATCTGCAGATTTTCTCTTGTTTGTAACCTATCAACCAGTACATCTTGGGACTGTGGGGGGGAAAGTGGAGGCCCCCAGAGGAAACCCACAGGGAGAATGCAAAAATCCTTTACATGCAGTGACAGGGAATTGAATGCGTGTTACCTGTACTGTAAAGTGTTGTGCTAACCAGTATGCTTGGGTGCTGCCCTGAATCAGAATAGTCTCCATACTTTGGAAAGCAACATTTGACAAAGTACACATCAGTGACCCCCCCCCCCCCCCCCCCGGTATGGCTCTGAGACTTGGAAAAATACCACTATTGCTCTCTCAGGAAAATTCTTAGAATCCACTGGCAGGATTAGCAAATAAACATCAGTCTCCTCATCGAGGCCAGCGTCCCCAGCATTGGACTGCTAATTATACGCAGTTGACTCTAATGGGCAGGCCATGACGGCCATGTGCCAACATCAGATTCCAGGAATTTCAAGCTTATCATGGGAAGAAGTTACCAGGGAGTCAAAGGAAATAATCCAAGGATGTTTTCAAGCACTCCCAGAAAAAAAAACAGCGTGCTCTTTCTGCCTAGCTATCCACTGTCCATTACTGCTACACAGCAGAAATCACCCTCACAGAGTTGTATAGTGCAGAAACAGACCCTTTCGTCCACCAAATCTGCACCAACTATCAAGCATCCATTAATACTTACCTTACATTAATCCTACTTTAATCTCCCTGCATTCATATCAACTCTCCCCAGATTCTACCATTCCCCTAAATAAACTGCACAAAAGGGCAATTTACAGTGGTCAATTCGTTTTACCGCATGTCAAGTCTTTGGAATGTAGGAGGACACTTACATAATCAAAGGAAGAACTTGCAAACTCCACACAGGAAGGGGAGCACAGATCAAGACTGAACCCAGGCTGCAAAAGCCATGAGACCATAGTGTGGTGAACTATGTGCCTGTCTGGACACGCCCCCTGCTGACTGCTCCTGTGGCTCCTCCCACAGGCCCCTGTATAAAGGCGATCTGAGGCCTGACGCTCGGCCTCAGTCTCCAGGACATTGTATGATGGACACTCACTCCTGGTTCCTTCTTCCAGTCAATAAAAGCCGATATCTCGCCTTACTTCTCAGTGTGAGTTATTGATGGTGCATCACATAGTCCCATAGTCTTGTTTCTAAGCATCATCCACAAAACAGAAGAGGGAGTGTTTTTTTTACCTTGTAACTTTTGGCATTCAAACCTATTTGCTTTATCGAGTTTAAGTTGTTTCTATGAGATACCCCCACATTCTCCTGAACTCCAGGGAATACAACCCAAGAGCTGTCAAACGTTCCTCATACAGTAATCCTTTCGTTCCTGGAATCATTCTCGTGAATCTTCTCTGAACCTTCTCCAATGTCAGTATATCCTTTCTAAAATAAGGAGCCCAAAATACAAATTTCAAATACAAAAAAATCTTATGACTAAACACCCATCCAACAAACACAGAGCATGCAATCCTCTTGAGAGTACTCTCCTCTCTCCTCCAATTATTTAACATTTCAGTTTGTTTAATTTTGCTTCAAAGAATTTTCATGCAGAAAAAGTGAAATATGGAATCTAACCTCTTCAGCTTCCTTTTTTATCTTTATGGTAATCTCTTGGTGACTGTTGAAAATATATCACCTTATTAGCATCTAACACACATTTTTCCCTTAATCTATATAACTTCCATTATCAAATACCATAACTTTTGATATTGCTCTTCATAACTGATTTAAAAAACCTCATGACTCCATACAATGCCTTTGCAGTTTCATCTGCGTTACATTCTAAAATGTGTTAGAGAGTATGGTTGCACTTTGGTGTTGAGAGCAAAAGGGTTATAAAATCCAGCTCCACAGGCTTGCTGTTTGAACAGGTCAGAAGTTTAATTGCTTCCAATATGGCAAATGCTGCAGGGGTATTATAGACTCAGTCACACCAGTCAGCAACTGCTAAAGGCACTTCCAAAATGTTGATAATAATGTGGAAATTGCAGCAAGGTAAGGGTTAAAATGGTACACTAACAGAGAGCACAGGCGCCTTGTACAATCTTTCTGTTTGACCCTGCGAGCATAGGAAGACAAGATAAAGATGCAAATAAGGAATTCTAGTGCAATGCTTATCATTGGGCAGTTATTCTACTAAATTTCAAGTACTATTGGCCTCTAGCGTGTCGATTTAATTGGTTACTAACACCTGAAATAGTTGTTATAATTGGTACTTAAATATGCAGATGACAGAATTCAGAAGTACACAAAGTTTCTATTGTATCAATATTTTTAAACAACTCATCAATTTCTGTATGAGAAATGGCATTTGTTAGTTAAGGCTTCATGGCGGTTTGGTGACAGATGCCGTGCTGCTCTCTGTACCCACAAGTAAAGAAGGTGTGAATTGAGCAAGTTTTCAGAGTCTGTTCAGAAACTGAGTTATCTAGTTTTTGAGATATAGTGCGGAATAATCCCTTCCGGCCCTTAACCCAGCTATTGCACTATTTAACCCTAGCCTAATCACAGGACAATTTACAATGACTGACTAACCTACCAACCAGTACGTCATTGAACTGTGTGGGGGCGGGGGGGGGGGGGAAGCCAGGGCTTCTATGCGGTCACAGGGAGAACGTACAAACTCCTTACAGGTAGCAGCAGGAATTGAACCCGGGTTACTGGTACCGTAAAGCGTTGTTCTAACCACCATGCTACCAGGCCGCCCCACCGGTTAGCCAGTGACGACAATGCCTCTTCGGTGTGTACAGATATGGTCATGAAGCAGTGTACCAAGCAAGCAGACATCAGGTCAGAGTTGAATACGTATCTTGAACTTTCCAGGAGAATTCATCAGCCACTTAGTGGTTAGTTGCTAACTGTTCTTTTTAAACTGTAGATGGTGCACTTCTACAGTAGTTTGGAACCTCTAGAGACCTTACAGTTTACTCAAGTCTGCAGGGACTGATGCCCTTTGTACAAAGGACTTTAGCTCACTCTCAAGCTTCAGCATAAAACTGTTGCTCACGGACACAAGTGCCTTAATATGACAATTAGCTTATGGCAAAGCAACGTGAGGATTGCCATTGCTCCAAACACAATAATGACCTGACAGTTGGGAAGGAAACATTTCACCAGAAGCTGTCGTGAACCTGAATCTTTGATTCTTCCTGGAAATCTGAAACTTTCCTCCCTTGACATTCACGGCTGTTTAAAGTAAGTCACCATTTTGAGAGAGCCACAATTATTTCACTCTCTCTTTGCCGGACGGCAGTTAGCACGTTATTGTTATTGTTCCTTTCCGCATAATGTGGCACGTAGGGTGGCAACCTTGCCACTTCTTCAGCATCTTCGTCTGTTTTTTTAAAAACGAGGATGAATTGCTTGTTCAACGCTCATCCCAGCATGGATGGAAGGCTGCAAGGAGCTGGCAGCCGGGCTCTAACCCAGGCCGCTCGCCTTGAAGTCCGGTACAGATGACGCTACACTGCCGGCCTAGTAAACACATAGATTTGTGAGTATTTCAGTCTCACAGTGGGTACAAAACAAAATTACCACACACTCTTTGATTTGTAGGTTAATATCAGCCAATTCAGAGTTGTATCACAGCTGGAAGTCATCCCACACCATTCATGTCCAGCTGGTGTGATAATAAACAAGTTCCGCACTCAATCTCCTGGCAGGCCGTCACCAGGCATTTGTTCTTTGGCTGTACAGTGTACCATCTGCATTTGAACAGACTGAACAAGTCAACAAGAACATCGCTGCAAGAAAGCCATGCACAGGCGAACAACTTCCGTACAACGAAGTGCCATGATGCAAAGAAAAATGCGATAGAGCAAAACAAAGATGAGCTCAAAGATCAGTTCCACCACCTGGACTTCTGAGAATTCATAGCAGAACAACTCTTTGTTTCTAGTAGGCAGGAGAAGGAGAGCCACCCAGGACATGCCCTCATCTCATTGCTACCATCAGGGAGGAGGTACAGGAGCCTGAAGACTCATACTCAACATCTTAGGAACCATTTCGTCTCCTCCACCATCAGATTTCTGAACATTCCACGAACACTACCTCACTATTTTGCTCTCTTTTCACATGACTTATTTATTTTTATACTGTATATTTCCTATTGTAACTCATAGTATTTTTACATGCCTTGCTAAGCGCTGCTGCCATAAATAAAAACAAGTTTTGCAACATATGTCAACGGGTAATAAAACTTGATTCTGATTCTGATTACCTCACTACCAGGAGGTCACAGCTCTCCTCACCAGCTATATTGTAAATTGCTTGTGGTCACCCCTCTGCTGACTGCTCCTGTGACTCCTCCCACAGACCCCTGTATAAAGGCGATTGGAGGCACTGCTCCCCCCTCAGTCTCCGAGATGCCGTGCTCCGTTTTGCTGCTAATACAAGCCTATCGTTTGCCTCCCATCTCCGAGAGTTATTGCTGGTGCATCAATTTTATTAGCAGCAATTTTAAACCTTGGAGAGCATTTTACGACCCGACAGATTGGATATTGACCCTCAATCTCCGGAAGCTGATATCGCTTTTGAACTCTGGCTTGCATGCTTCCAATCGTACCTGGAGGAGATTCGTATGACCGAGTCTGCCACGATGCACAGAGTTCTCCTTTCCAGGATCAGTCCGCGGGTCTACTCCCTGATTAGGGATCTGCTGACCTACCAAGGGGCACTGGATGCCCTCAAAAGACAATACCTGCGGACGGTGAACACCGTCTATGCGAGACATCGCTTAGCGACATGGCGGCAGACGGCCAGAGAGTCAAGCGCTGAGTTTGTCTGGGCCCTACAGACATCCGTGCAGGCCTGTGACTGCAGGGGACTGATGGTGGAACAGCATGTGGAGCTCCTGGTACGAGACGCCTTTGTTTTGGGGATCAGGTCAGTGTACGTGCGCCAGCGGCTGCTGGAAAACACCGATCTTACCTGACAGTCGGCGATCGAGCTAGCCGACACGCTGCATGATGCTGACGATGTCAAGGCGCGCGAGCTCCCGCCGGCCCCGTGGACACCATAGACCCCGCAACCCACCAGTGAATCGACCTCGGCTGCTGCCAGTCACGAGTCCGTGAAGTCCCCGCAACCCGCTGGCGAATCGACCACGGCTGCTGCCAGTCGTGAGTCCGCCAAGTGTTACTTCTGCGGACTCGAAAAGCACCCCCGAAAACGCTGCCCAGCCCGAGAAGCGACCTGCTCCAGCTGCGGAAAGAAGGGCCACTTCGCCCAGGCCTGTAAGTCCAAACCACGAGCGGGGTCGAGCAGCGCCGCATGCGAGACATGGGGGCCGCCATCTTTGTCGGAGCCACCTCACCCCACCTCCGACCCACGGGTGCTTACCGAGAACCTACACGGCGATGCAACTCTGGCCTCTGACCCTCGACCCAAGCACTCCACACCAGCTTGCCAGGTCGATGATGGACATCCTGGTGGAAGGGCACAGGACTAGCTGCCTGTTTGACACGGGCAGCACTGGGAGTACAACGCTGTGGACTCGTGACACAGCCGGTAAGCCAGAGGGTCACCATGGCTTCTGGATCGCATTCCACAGACATCTGGAGGGGTTGTGTAGCGACATTGGTGGTGCAGGGCACAGAATATCGGGACTTTACATTACTGGTCATGCCTCAACTGTGTGCCCCTGTGCTATTGGAGCTCGACTTCCAGAGCCACCTGAAAAGTGTGACAATGGAGTATGATGGGCCCCTCTCACTGTTAGAAATCCTGTTTTGTGGGACTTCGTCATACACCCCGCTACTGACCATACACACACACCGACCCACACATCCCACCCAACACCATGCCAACGGCCTTGCTACCGACACCACTTGCAGCCACTCCACCCTCAAGATCCCTCCCCCACCGCTGTTCGCCAACCTGACCCCCGACTGTAAACCTGTGGCAACTAAAAGCAGGAGGTACAGCGTGGGGGACAGGGCCTTCATTAAGTCGGAGGTGCAGCGGCTGCTCAGGGAGGGGATCATTGAGCCAAGCACAAGTCCTTGGAGGGCCCAGGTGGTTGTTGTTCGGACCGGGCAGAAAAATAGGATGGTCGTGGACTATAGCCAGACCATCAATAGGTTCACGCAGCTTGACGCGTACCCCCTACCCCGCATCGTGGATATGGTCAATCAGATAGCTCAGTACAAGGTGTACTCGACCATAGACCTGAAATCCGCTTACCACCAGCTCCCCATCCGCCCGGAGGACCGCCCCTACACCGCCTTCGAGGCGGGCGGCAGGCTCTATCACTTCCTGCGCATCCCATTTGGTGTCACAAATGGTGTCTCTGTCTTCCAGAGGGAAATGGACCGGATGGTGGACCTGTGCCAACTGAAGGCCAAGTTCCCATATCTGGATAACATCACCATCTGCGGTCACCACTGGCAGGATCACGACACCAAATTCCAATGATTTTTCCAAGCGGCCAAAGCTCTTAACCTCACCTATAACAGGGACAAGTGTGTGTTCGGAACCACCCGACTTGCTATCCTTGGGTATGTCGTGGAGAATGGGGTCATTGGCCCTGACCCCAACTGTATGCGCCCCCTGTTGGAACTCCCTCTTCCTTCCACCCTCAGAGCCCTCAAACGGTGCCTGGGCTTCTTTTCCTATTACGCCCAACAGGTCCCTCACTACGCAGACAAGGCCCGCCCCCTGGTCAGTCCACCACATTTCCATTCTCAGCCGAGACCTGCAGGGCCTTCAGCCGCATTGAAGGGGACATTGCCAAAGCAACGATGCATGCGGTCAACGAGACCACTCCCTTCCAAGTAGAGAGTGACGCCTCCGACTTTGTGCTGGCTGCTACCCTCAATCAGGCAGAAAGGCCGGTAGCATTCTTCTCTCGTACCCTTCAGGGCCCTGAAATTCGGCACTCCGCGGTGGAGAAAGAAGCCCAGGCCATGGTAGAAGCTATTAGGCACTGGAGGCACTATCTCACCGGCAAAAGGTTCACCTTGCTGACCGACCAGCGCTCAGTTGCATTCATGTTCAGCAACCAACAGCGGGGCAAAATCAAAAATGATAAAATTTTGCAGTGGAGAATCGAACTCTCCACCTACAACTATGATATCCTGTACTGGCCTGGAAGGCTCAATGAGCCCCCTGATGCCCTATCCCAGGGAGCGTGTGCCAGCGCGCAGCTCGACCGCTATACGCCCTCCATGCAGATCTTTGCCACCCGGGGGTCACCCGACTTTACCATTTCATGAATGCCCGGAACCTGCCGTACTCCCTTGAGGAAATCAGGACGATGACCAGGGACTGTCAAGTCTGCGCTGAGTGCAAACCGCACTTCTACCGTCCTGAAAAGGCACAACTTGTCAAGGCCACCCACCCCTTTGAGCGACTGAGTGTCGACTTTAAGGGCCCCCTTCCCTCCACCAACTGCAATGTCTACTTTCTCAACATAATCAACAAGTACTCGCGGTTCCCCTTTGCCATCTCCTGCCACAATACCACTCCCACGTCCGTCATAAAAGCGCTCTGCCAGCTCTTCACTCAATTTGGATATCCCTGCTATATCCACAGTGATAGAGGGTCCTTGTTTATGAGTGATGAGCTGCGCCAGTACCTGCTGGCTAGGGGTATTGCTACTAGTAGGACCACGAGCTATAATCCCCGGGGGAAGGGACAGTGGAGAGGGAGAATGCCACTGTGTGGAAGGCCACACTCTTAGCCCTTAGGTCAAAGGGATTGCTGGTCTCTCGCTGGCAGGAGGTCCTCCCCGAGGCACTCCACTCCATCCGCTCCCTGTTATGCACGTCCACCAATGCCACCCCTCATGAGTGACTCTTCTCTTTCCCCAGGAAGTCTGCTACTGGGACCACCCTACCTGTTTGGCTGATGTCCCCAGGGCCAGTACTGCTCCGGAAACATGCGAGGAGCAATAAATACTCCCCGATGGTCGAGAGGGTTCACCTACTTCATGCGAACCCCCAGTATGCCTACGTGGTCTTACCTGATGGGTGGGAAGACACGGTCTCCGTCCACGACCTGGCGCCCGCAGGAGCAGAAGACCCTTACCCCGAACACTCCACGGTGACTATGGACCCTGTACCCACCGATGTATATACCCACGAGACACCACGCACACCAAGCCCTACACAGACTCCTCACGACACTCCCATACCAGGCACACGCATAAGGGATTACTGACACCTAACGGGCTGACACCTCAAGTCAGGCCAGAGCCAGCACAACCACTGTCATTGGTGCAATCACCACCAGTGCTACGTAGATCGCAGTGACAGATTCGACTGCCTGATAGACTTAACCTGTAAATATACTCATAAGAAACTTCGCCCTGTGGGGACTCTCTTTTAAAACAAGGGGGGGGTGAATGTGGTAAACTGTGTTTACCTGTCTGGACACGCCCCTCTGCTGACTGCTCCTGTGGCTCCTCCCACAGAGCCCTGTATTATAAAGGCGATTGGAGGCACTGTTCCCCCCCAGTCTCCGAGATGCTGTGCTCCCTTCTGCTGCTAATAAAAGCCTATCGTTCGCCTCCCATCTCCGAGAGTTATTGATGGTGCATCACAGCTGCAAAGAAATACAATATTGTGCAAAAACTTTAGGCACACATATATATAGCCTGGGCACCTAAGACTTTTGCACAGTGCTGCATTTGTCAATGTGGAGTGGAGAACAAGTTTGTAAATCTTGGGGGGGAGAGCAAAGGATGCTGGGAATGGTGAAGGTGAAGTGCCATGGGAGGAGTGTGGGACAGGTGGCAGAGAAGGAGTGCCGGGGGCAGGGGGTGACTTTCTGATTCTTCCTGCCCCTTCCCTTTTCCCAACCATGATTCCCCTCTCCTTGCCCCCTTCCCACTCTCAGTCCAACAACAGAGACCCATATCAGAATCAGGTTTATCATTATTCTCATCATGAAATTTGTTTTTCTTTCTTCTTGCAGCAACGCACAAAGTTACTGCAGTGCAAAAGAATTAAGACAGCCTATCTATCTGTATGTGCCCCAGACTTTTGCACAGAACTGTAGGTGGGGGGTAGGGAAGTAAAGAAATAAAGGTGCCATTTTTGACAGCATATTTCTGGGGCTTTCTCCATTGATCACCTTATCTGATTGTATTCCAGTAAACAAAGCTATGATTCCAGCAATGAGCCCAGATAGAGTCATTGTCAGCTACTGCACCATTCAGAATATGTCTCCTTGTTTTCAGAGCAGACCATATTTCTGCAGTGCATGTTGCTTTAGCACAGTTAACAGTGCTGGCTGGTTGCTGAAATCAGCATCACGGAGTCAGCATGCTGCCTGCATCCCGTTCAGTGACCATAGGTTAATCCCACATTGCGGCTTTCATTCTTAGGGGCAATGGAACATAATTCCCATTGTGCTATAGCCCCGAGGTAAGTTTTTTTTATTGCTCTATTTATTTTGAATAATTATCAGAAATCTGGCTGATGCTGGAAATTTCTCCAATGATGTTATGTGTTTCAGTACTTCTTTCTAATTCCATTTTATAGTTTGTGTATTTTATGTTTACCTTATAATACTTTGTTCAAAGTAAATTTGTTATCAAAGTGCCTATATGTTACCGTAAGCTACGTTGAGATTCTTTTACTTGCAGGGAAAAAAGAATTTTATGAAAAACTAGTCATAAACTGACAAAGACTGACAACAACCAGTGTGCAAAG